>NC_089793.1:13232823-13267823 GCF_040412425.1 Macrobrachium rosenbergii | reverse complement strand
ATATATATACACATACACACACACACACACACACACATATATATATATAGATATATAATTATATAGACTATAATTCATAGCTTTTCATAGTTATTTGGTAACTGTATTAAAGCAGAATATACATTTATACCCAAGATTATCAAATGCCTTTAATGTCAGTTTTGTTCACCTACTATTAAACAATCCAACTGCCCTTTCAAAAGCCTGTTACATAAAATGACAAAGGTAAATAGAGTAACCAGCAGCACCTGACTGCTGTTCTTTTAGCGGACAATGGAAGCTCTATTCTACGCAATTCAGGCTGCCATCAACTGCCGCAGATGATGGCCCCCGACCTGAATTTTCATGTCTGCCTACCACCCAAGGCGTCAGGTCCTAGGTCATTCAAAAAGGTCATTGTGACTAGGCAACAGTATTCTATGACAGTCTTCCAATCTGTTAGCTTAGTCGTAACTGCTATCTTTAAATGTCACATAAAAGCAATGATGATAAAAGCACTGTAAAATCTGACTGAGCTACCTCGCTCTGAAAAGGCTAACATGCTGGGATGTGATGTAATAAACACGATACATAAATGGCAACAATAAAGAATTTGCCGTCTCGGGTGGTACCAAAACCGTGGGCTAAATGAGCTGAAGTAATACTGAATAGCCGTTAATTCAAACTAACGGCCTTTATTTTTTGTTTATAAAGTATTTTAGCGCGTAAACATGCATAAACATTTGCTTCTCGTGTGTATTTGCAAAACATACAGATACTTGTGCTGCACGCATAAAAAAATACACACGGTAGATAGGAATGGATGGAATGGAATGGAATATGGAATTTTGGCCTAAGGCCAAGCGCTGGGACCTATGAGGTCATTCAGCGCTGAAAGGGGAATTATTAGTCGAAAGGTTTGAAAGGTTAAGAGGAGGAAAACCTCGCAGTTGCACCATAAAACAATTGTTAGGAGAGGGCGGAAAGAAAGATGGAAGAGAATATGAACGGAGGTACAGTAAAAGGAATGAAAGGGCCTGCAGCTAGGGGCCGAAGGGACCATGCATAGAACCTCAAGTAATGCCTACAGTGCACCGCATGAGGTGCACTGACGGTACTACCCCCCTACGGGACACACGATAGATAAGATACGCATGCATAAAATCAAATGACTTAATTGCGGCAAAGGGAACGCAGACTTTTTGGTTTCAATTGCCGAAACCAAACGACGTTTCGTAACATCACACATCTCCACCACTACCATTATATCCCTCCCAACAAGTTTATTGCTCCAACGGCTTGAGAAATTCTAACTCTTCTCTCGGCAACAATTCAAAATTGCTGTCCTCGGCTAATCGTGTGAGAAAGTCCTCGGGTGGTTAGGTAATGCAATACATACTTCGGTAAAAAAAAAAAAAAAAAAAAACACTCCCTCTAATAAAAAAAAAACATAAAAATCCCTGGCAAAGAAGGAAGCAAAATTACACTTTGTAACGGTGGGAGAGGGAACAGCCCACCATAATATGTCATAACCATGTTAATTTTATATTTATCGCTTAAAGTAATTCAATTTCCACCTTTTATCGATGAAAGGAAAGGAGTAAAGAGAATTTTTTATCATAATCATCTCCTGTGAGGCCGACTGTTTTTGTACTAATTATTCCAAAGAGCTGATTAGCATGACTTTAACTTTCTTCTGAACTTATTTCGCGAGTCTCTGGTGATTCTATTAACAGTCGGCAGTTCTATCCATACTAACAGTCAACAAAGAATAGAGCCAACCGAAAAAGAGCCATTACCTCACGTCTCCTCTATTTTATCTTAAGACAAATATCAGCTCTTAATTTATAAATGTTCAACTTCCCCATCATTCTTATGACCATAATATCCAAACATGCAATACTTATTTTCTGTTGTGCCGGATGATTCTTAAATTATTTCTGTCATTCTTATAAATGCTCAATTTCATCCTGATCGACATTAAGTTGTCACCTCGCTGCCCTAGTTTTGTATCCCTTAGGAAATTACTCCTCATTTAAATCACACTAATCTTACCTTCTCATTTTTATCTTTATATGTTTATACATTCCTTCACCAAGCCTGGTTAGCAAATTGGTACAAGTCTTACCTTCGTCCAAGTGAATGTTATGTTGAATAATAATAATAATAAAGCATCTACACTCCACTACAACCAATTTTAAAATAACACTGACCCACAACCCAGCAGCTCTCCTTATCCTTCGCCAACACTGACCCACATCTCAACAACCTCTTTATCATCCACAAACTGAATTAAGAGCCACCTCAGCTTTCTATTTTTCACCATCTTCATCCAACTTTCACCTTCGCTTTCATTGTCCTCGCATCCCTAATAAAAAACTCACTCAAGTGTAATAACACGAGGAGCAAAATAGCCTTGCTGTTCTGATGTACAGCCATTAAAATAAATGAAATGTGTGTGTTTACCTTTCTGCATGACCCTGGCACCTTATTGAAGTCAATGTCTCCATGTCCTTGTTAGATGGGATCTTTGTATGTAATGTAATTTCACGCGTATTATCCTTTGATTTTTGTTTCACTACTTCTTTCAAAGCATTCTTTGACACAAAAAAATTTCCATATAATTTTTTATCACATATACTTTACCCACAGATCGATTTTAGTGCAAATCATAATCTTTTATTACACCTACCAGGGAAAATACCCAAGATTCGCCCCTTCTCGAAAGTTCACGGTAATATCATCGTCAAAGGATATTCCCCTCGGTTGAAATACAGTCATCAAAAGGAAAACAATGATTACAATATTTATATTCCACCTCCTTGAAAACTGTCTCACACGTGCCTTACGAATGTAAACTAACCAACAAAACTCTCTCTCTCTCTCTCTCTCTCTCTCTCTCTCTCTCTCTCTCTCTCTCAAGGATAAGTTAATTCTGCAAAAGATAATGATGAGACGACTGATAAGCAACCCAGCTGTGTTCCAGTATTGTCCTTGGAATAAAGGAAAGTCTCTTTTCTTCAGACTTCAGATGGTAGCGGAAAACAACAAAAGATAAAAAATTACATCAAACAATAGACACATAAATGTATACCATTCTCTCTCTCTCTCTCTCTCTCTCTCTCTCTCTCTCTCTCTCTCTCTCTCTTTCCTCCCAACCTACATCATATGGAGGTTAAGCGAAGTGTTTATATCAAGGGATCCTAACAATTTTTAGTAACAACTACAAGTTCTGTTTGAATATATCATGGCGACCCACCTCATCACGAACCTTGTTTTCATGTTTTTTTTTTTAAAAAAATAACATTCAAGTAAAATAAACTATTCATAGTAAATAAATAACTTTTCTGAAAATCACTGAAAGTGAATTATGACATTGACTTGATACAAAGATAAGCCTGAATTGAAAATTAGCAACACTACCAAAATCAAGCAGTTATTTTGGCTATGAAGACAATAGCTTGAAGTTACGCCATGCACAAAACTAGAGCATTTCTTGGAAAGTAGTCTTATCTAGGATATTAATTACGCTAGGGTGTCGAGATGTCTCTCGTGACAATACATAATTCTGTCTTACTTTTATAACGTTATCTATCTATCTATCTATTATATACACACATACATACATACACACAAACATTCGACATTAAGCAGCTTCCCCTGACAGGGCGTGGCTCTGTAGAAAGAACAAGACATCGGTTACTGCCACACTCATAATTAATCTGCATGAACCTTCAGTGCAGAAAAAAACTTTCATAGCCTTAGCCCCTTCATACAACCACACTGAAGATTCATCAGCAATGCGTCCAATCCCCTACAAACACTATATCATTAACCACTCTTTTGAATGTACTTTCGTGTTTCCTATATCTTTCAAGAACTTTGCTAAGTAATGTCTAAGTTTTCGCTTTTCATTTGGACACTTCCCACCAACCTACTGTCCTCCATTCTTTTCATTTTCACCCGACCAAACCACATCACAACATACTGATCCAACCATTTATCTACGTTATCCTTTTACCAATTCTTCACATTTTTACATTTCCCGCCCTCTCAGGTGTTCTTACATAAACAGCTCATTTCAACAACTTCAACCCTTTTCTTTCCATTGTCATTCAAAATCCACACTTCACTTCCATAAAGGAGTTTTGGTTCAACAATCATTTCAAACATTTCCGTCTTTGCCTCCATACACACTAAAGTCTCTTCCCAAACATTTGCTCACATTCTGATACATTCCTTGCTTCACCAGTTCGGCAAATCACCTCACCTATTCCTACCATCATTACTACATTTACTCCCTTTCCCTTCTCACATTTCTCAGTTAACCGTTTTATAACAAACACTTGATCCCCACTGTTGTTCCCTTATCAATAGTCCTTATGTTCTACGCTTCCCGCAACTACAATCCTACCATACACGTTCCTTGGTGTGCTAAGATTTGTTATGCCACTATAGTTCATACAGACCCTACGATATACTTTACATACACAGAAAAAGACACAAGTTTAAAGTATGCACAACATACATATACACAGACATGAGTTTAAAGTTTTTAGTGCATTTTTTTTTAATTGTACAAAAAAAAAAAAAAAAGCCAACTCTTCCATTTTGCACCCCACGCTATTTTGAACGGTCGAGTTTAATTTTCGGGAGGGCGTAATCCTGAAGGAAGGTGCAACTAACTAACAAACAAACGAAAAGCTAGAATCCCATACCTCCCCTTATGTTCGCAGAGCTCAGCTGATATTGAAAAAAAAAAAAAAAAAAAAAAACACAGAACTAAAATTTGCTCTTCCGGTTACAAACAGTTAAGAGTGTTCGAAATTTCATAGGTTCTTAAAGAGGGCAGTCTGTCATTTTTCATCACACCAATCCCCGAGACCCCATTTTCTCGCCAGTACGAACCACTTACAATCATTTCTTATCCATTTCTGTACACGACTCAGGAAATGCCAACTTTTTCAATGCAGCGATTAAATCTTCAATCTGCCGTATAAATCAAGTCTTGAATAACCTTTCGGAATACATTATCTAACAAACAAAGATCACAATAAATCCCACTCGCATGCATAGTAAGGTATACATGTGACTAGGTTGACGGATCAGACGAAGGTCAATTCTAATCAGATCACGAAGTCATTCCCTATTCCGGCAAATTTATCCCTGACATGACTAACTGTTGAACTTTTGCATAAATAGTTATCATTAATGCCAGTTAGTACGTCAACAGAACACACGTGAAAATTCTGCGAAGTATTTCCGCGAACGTATACAAGAAAGTATCATAAAAAACAAGTCACACACCCGATATATATTCCTATTTAGTTTTCATCAACACACAATCCTCCCGGTAATATTATGAATCTCATTTCTCTTTAGAATTTGAACACTTTTGATATTGCGTCAATTTTCCTTCTGCCACTTTAACATGACCAAACCCCCTCCACACACCCAGTTCATTACATAACCTACACCAACCTTATGTCTCAAGTAAAATTATTCACGCTCCATTATTTAAAAAAAAACTTATGTTACTAAATAATTTCAGGCCCCTCCTTCAAAAGAAAAAATTTGGCAACAACGCTTAAATTATAAGACGCGGATCAGGTTAAACAATCAATACAATTTTGGCTTCCAATGGCATAAATTCGTGTCCGTAATTTCTGCCAGGCTTTCAATATCTTCATCTGGGGTGCCTAAAAATAGTCATTCCCATCAAGTTAATATGAATTTGACCTTTGAATGGGATATATTCCTATGGAAGATCACGCTGCAGCCTCTCAATTCAACGATTTCCTTTAAATTACTGGAATTGTAAGTGAAGATCGGTTTTTATAAAGTGGACAGCTAACGGAACGAAAAAGATAGTAATAAAAACTAATTTATCAATCTTTTAACCTACTATGAAAAGCTCTTGAGAGAGAGAGAGAGAGAGAGAGAGAGAGAGAGAGAGAGAGAGAGAGAGAGAGAGAGAGAGAGAGAGGAGAACGATGACTGAATAGGCCAGTTGAACTGATTCAGGGAATAAGTGAAAGGATCTTCAATGGGATGGCATGTGAGGGAGGGCCTGGCCAAGAAAAGAAATGGCTGAGAGAAGAGATTTTACCTCAGTGAGAGATGAAGAGTTTACCTCAGTGAAGGAAGAAGAGATTTTTCCTCTGTGAAGGAAGAAGATATTTTACCTCAATGAAAGAAGAGATTTGACCTCCTGAGAGGTGAAGAGATTTTACCTAAGTGAGGAAGTGAAGAGATTTGATCTCAATGAAGGATGAAACGATGTTACCTCAGTGACAGAAGAGATTTTACCTCGTGAGAGATGAAGAGATTTTACCTCAATGAAAGAAGGCATTTTACCTCCGTGAATGAAGAAGGGATTTTACCTCACGGAGGAACATTGGCGATTCACAGTTTTCTAAAGGTATACTTAAAGTATCATATTCAAAAACCAAGTATATGTATCGCCATCATAAAAAAATAGCAAATCTAATATAAAACACAAAGCCATAAGTGACCATAAAAATATTAAATAAGTTTTGTAAATGCAGTCGATGGCAGGGGCGAGTTTTAAACTTTTGTAAGTAAATCTAAAGATAAATACCAAATATTATCTGTGTAAACACATCCCCAGTCTTCCCCTTTCTTTTCGCTCTGTTGGCATCAAGGGCTTCGTTACGATCCACTGCAAATAAAACAAGTTGCCTTTGACCACTGTTATTTTTGGGGAGAGATTCTGTCAGACCAAAGTCCAAGTACTAACTGATTGTCACGAGTGTATGCGCCGACCTCTTCTGATTTCATCACTGGCCACCCATCCAAGTATCGACCAGAACGTAATTAACTTCCCTGATCGAGATACCAGCGATATAACGAACATATGCTATACGCAAATGATTGGCGGTCAAACTCAACATTGTTTATTTCTTCAGATCAAAAGACAAGCGATTTGGCGAACTGTTCCCTTTTTTTTTCGAAATCCATAAGAAAACGTAAATTACCTCACTCGAGGGAAAGTAATCTAAGCGTCTCAACTCTAACCTATGACTTCAACATCCCACGGCATAGCGAAGACTTCTAGTTTCCTCTGTGGCCCCTCTACCTCCTCATAAACTTCCTCTCAACCAAAAGGAATAAAATCGAATCATTTGGTGGATATGACTCGATATACTTCCTTGTACTGCAGTTCTCTAAGATGCTCTACTTAATAAATTGTTGATAACAGCTACACGTCCCCACAACTCTGAAACCACCGATAATCTCAATCTCTCATCATCATCTGTGCTACAAAAGGATTCTCAGTGGACAGATAAAAAAAGGTTTCTTTTATCTGCAATAAACTATATAATTTCATCTGCTCATATGCGCTACATAACTCAACTGCAACTGAGAAGCCTTTTGACAGCGACGCCGTCCAGGCAGAGTGAAGGGAAGTGGGATTTGGGCAGGTGGCACAGGTATTGCAAAAAGCATAAAGAGCATAGAGTGGGTTCCAACCAGTTCTCCTGCATTCATTGGTTACAGATTGAACACTAGGTAGATGCACTGGGAGACCTAAGCGAGGTCCCTTGCATTACAGAAACGGATGAACACTGTGAAAAACTCAATAGGAAGCTACATAAAAAAAAAAGTCAAAGGCAACGGGTACAAAGGAGGTAAGTTTTGAGCAGTAAGACAGATACTATTTGCAAAATAATTCGTGAGTTTCTTAAACCACAAAAGCAAAAGAGAAAAACAGACCTGACCCAAAAGATCGCCACCCAGTGGATAAATGGTAGAAATGACGTCAACAACATTTTTTGTTTACTCCAGGGCATATCAGAGCAAATAGGACTAAATACCAAAGATATCATTATTGCATTTTTATAATAAAAAACAATTAAAAATAATAGCAAACGCTGAAAGAAATCAAACACACACACTACTGTATATTGTACACACACACACACACACACACACATATATACATATATATATATATATATATATAATGCAATCACAAAGGCAATTGAAGTCTCACTCTCATGAAGGCACCAACCCGTTTTCTCTGGCCTTAACTGGATCAGTAATAGAGTAGTGATTCTCTTCTAAACTGGCAGAAGCTCACCGGGGTTGGTTATCAATCTCTCGCATCACGTAATTGTTTAGTTCCAAAAAAGGGAACCTAGGAGCATGCGGGCGGTTGCAGAGAGAGAGAGAGAGAGAGAGAGAGAGAGAGAGAGAGAGAGAGAGAGAGAGAGAGAGAGAGAGAGAGAAATGAGAAATACCACTGATAATAAAGGGCAATACAAAAAACGTGCGAGCATGTGTGTGTGTGTGTGTGTGTGTGTGTAAGAGAGAGAGAGAGAGAGAGAGAGAGAGAGAGAGAGAGAGAGAGAGAGAGATAAAACCACTGATAGTAAAGGGCTTTTGAGATAAAGCAATACAAAAAGTATGCGTGCGTATGTGTACCTGTATGTTTGTGAGAGAGAGAGAGAGAGAAATAAATGGGGTGTGGCTAGACACTATTTTGTCCTCCAAATATCTTCGACTCATGCCAAGAAATCAGCAAAAGCAAGTTTGCAAGAAGGCCTCAATGTCGTTACGACCTCTTCAATCCTGATTTTCAATAAAACATTCTAACAATTTTGTTATCTAACTTATCTAAACAATTTTGTTATCTAACTTATCTAACAGACTCCATAGAAACTTAAATGTATAACAAAAAATGTCCACGAAAAGGAGGAAAAATTCAATCTCAAAATTTTCTACAAATACTTTATATATTTTAGGGATTTTGTTATTAACGAATACAAAGTAAAAAAAGTTCAAGTTATTCATTAAAATAGGCTAGCATAAATACTCCATATTTTCTAAGACTATTACGCTGATGCTTGTGTCTCTCCCAAAAGCAAAGTAATTTACTTTTTAAGAAACTGTCTGCTTCAAACTAACAAAATTCAACGTCCCACTTTACTTAACAAAAAGAAAATTTACTAAACTGAAAGTGACTGAACTTTTATCAAAATGGACTCTTAAAATAAGGAAAATCCAAACGGACTGTCACAAGAATAATGTGATCAGCCAAGGACTGCAATAATGTTACATAAGCCAAACTGAATAAGTGAATTATAACATATGACTGTAATTACAGTTGTGTTCATGTTATTATAATACTCCATTTTCCCAAATGAAAGTTTAAGGTAATAAAGTATCATTTAGGTAAAATCATTTAATCATTTCAAACAAACTTGAATTTAAAATCTACAACCTCAGTAACAGTAATAATAATATGTATTGTGCAAGAATTCGTCCTTCTATACCATAACGACAATGTGAGTAAATCCGGGTGAGAGAGAGAGAGAGAGAGAGAGAGAGAGAGAGAGAGAGAGAGAAATCCTTACAGATATCAATTATTAAGTAAATCCTATCAATTCAGAGTATAATTTTTTTTATCTGCCTCTGCTTCTTGCAAGATCAAAATTCGTTTTCCAACATTAACGGTTTACATTAAACAGATATTCAATAATAATAATAATAATAATAATAATAATAATAATAATAATAATAATAAGAATAATAATAATAATAATAATAATAATAATAATAGGTAGAAGAAATGTAAGTACATAAATAAAAAAATACTCGTTTATAATCATTAGTCTTTTCAAAAGTTCAAACGAAGGTGCATGCATCTCAAGTCAATGGCCCCTGTGGGCTTGTTCCATATGAATAGAATTCTTCTTCTTCTGAATAATAATAATAATAATAATAATAATAAACAGACATTTTCTTAATATGTTCTTTTACTGATGAAAATGAAAACTGTTAGGGAATTTTATCTACATCGCCAGACGCAAGTTAATTACATATGCCTAGCCTAATAGCCTGTTCGTGGTGGCAGGCAGCAGGGAACAGTATCAGTGAAACTAACCTCTCTCTCTCTCTCTCTCTCTCTCTCTCTCTCTCTCTGAGCTATTAAAGGGAAAGGCTTCATGCATTTTTTGAGTGTTATTGTCCTAAGGCACAGCGATGGTGCGAAATAGCTTATTACAGTCCAGATGTAAAACGAGATAACAGTTCTCTGAATTGTGTATTCTCACTCTTGGTTTGTGTTGTCGTGTCCACGTGATAGCACCACGCCATTACCTCACGAACACCACGAATCAACCATCGGTATTACATGTCACGAACCTTTCTTGCAAAGCTGCAATGAGAGAAAAAAAAGTAGATAGTTTCGTTCATAGTTATTTGTATTCAATTCTCTTTCGGGTCATATTCAAGTCACTTGCTTACGGCGATCAAATGAAAATTATAGACCTATAAGTAACTTGGTTGCAGATATTTTCCTGAATTATTTGCTTCTTTTTTTCAGTCTATTTAGTTCTCCTCTTTTCTCGAACACGGTTCATCAATACAGAGAAGGAAAAATCCTCTACAGATTTCAGATAGTTCATAATACATACGCTAAATCCTTCCCAGAAAATCTAGACCTATCATGCGCATCTGATAACTTGACTGAACCATACTTTTTAAGAATGAATTTATTACATCAGCGTAGGCCGAATGTTTTTACCTTGTAAATTAAAAAGCTAAACTAGAGTCTGAACTGGACAGAATCTTCTAACCTTTTGTTTTTAACGACACAATCTTGCCACGGACCTTGACTCCGTTTTTTGTGCAGTGTATTAGAGCATAGAAACTAGTCGTCATCCCCCGCCCCCTTCCCCACTTCCACGTGACAATCGTGTACTTGGGCAATATTTCAAGCGATTTGTATACCAAGAGAGAAGAAAACTGCGAGCAATAAAAATGTCTTAAGTGAATAAACAAATAAACGGCTTGCACATGCGTGGTATCTGCAAATAAGAAAATTCAGGGAGGTTGTCGGTTTTACTCAGATTGGAAGAGACGTGGCAGTTTTGCGAGGACTATCTTTTTTTTATATAACTGTGAATTACTCGGGATTCGTATTTCGCAAAGTAAAATCAGCTTTCAGATCACGCGGGACCATGACCCACATGACGGCTCTTGAAAGATACAAATGTTTTAGTAATGAACCGAATTATCATTATTAATATTTACAATATATTTATAACGGTGGTTCTCAACCTTTTTATTACCACGCCCCCTCTGAGAGTTGGTTCTTCCCTCCAAGGGCCCCCCCCCTTGCACCTTTGAGTAAAATTCACTCCCAGATTTAAAGGAAAATGAAAAAGAAAAGAGAAAAAGAAAGGGTTTTATTTTTATTCTTTTGGGAATGAATTAGTGAAATAATTGACACTGTTTCTTAGCGACTCTTGTTAAGAGAATAACGAATATAATTAGAGAATTTTTAACTTTTCCCCAGGGCTAGCGCCCCCCTCGGAAATTGCTGACGCGCCCCCCAGATTAAGAACCACTGATCTATAACGAGGCTATACAGCTGGTTGTCTGATCTGCGAAGTCAAGCAACGTTGTGACCGGGTAACACAGGCGAGGGTGGCTGCCCAAAAATGATGAACATCATAGGCACAGTACTTGTGGCTAGCTAACTTAGTTCCTAAAATATTTGCCGAAACCGGCGGTTTAAGAGCTTGGGCCACCCCTGCAAAGGATAAGACGGTTATATATATATATATATATATATATATATATATATATATATATATATATATATATATATATATATATATTATATAATATATATATATTAATAATCTGTAATGCACGTGATGAACAGGAGGGCAGAAAAACTGAGAAGAGTAAAAACAAAGCCACGTGATATTTCTTAAGCAAACTCCCTCACTCGTCTTCGTTCCAACATAAAAACAGAAGAATAAAATAAAATATCAGTAGAATTTCTTGAATGTTTGAGGCAAATCTTCCTAACTCTACGTGGTTGCTTTTAGATAAGTCTCTCTCTCTCTCTTCTCTCTCTCCTCTTTCTTCTCTCTTATCTCTTTCTCTTGATCTAAAGAATCGAACCTTTTCTCTTATCATTTCATTCTCATGCAGAATTCAGCACTAAACAAACCTCAGATGAGAAACAAAATAAGGCAGAATAATTATTATATATGAGAACGTCGATAACATACTAGGCGACAGCGGAAATGTTTTCACACAATACTACACCCTTCCTCATTAACAGATAAAGAACGCCAGCTCATTGCTATGAATTTTTCATGAAGACGACAATTGCCTGCGGCCAGAGTGTTTCGCACATCGCCGAGTGACTTCATGACACACTCACAGACATTCAGAACTTGCGATCAGACATGAAAGTGAAAGACGGAATCAAGAACACGGTAGTTACGTGAGGGAACCACCAGAAACGCTCTACTCAGAGAGAGAGAGAGAGAGAGAGAGAGAGAGAGAGAGAGGAGAGAGAGAGGACAAACCTCGCTGAGGAACGCTTCAGAGAGAGAGAAGAGAGAGGAGAGAGAGGGAGAGAGCAGAGAGAGAGAGAGGACAACCTGCTGAGAAACGCTTGAAGAGAGAGAGAGAGAGGACAACATCACTTAAAAACGCTTCGGTAATTCTGAGAGAGAGAGAGAGAGAGAGAGAGAGAGAGAGAGAGAGAGAGAGAGAGGACAAACCTCACTAAGAAAAGAATTCTTAAGAGAGAGAGAGAGAGAGAGAGAGAGAAACATCACTAAGAAACGCTTCGTAATTCTGAGAGAGAGAGAGAGAGAGAGAGAGAGAGGACAAACCTCATAAGAAACGCTTCAATAATTCTGAGAGAGAGAGAGAGAGAGAGAGAGAGAGAGAGAGAGAGAGAGAGAGAGAGAGGACAAACCACACTAAGAAACGCTTCGTAATTTTGAGAGAGAGAGAGAGAGAGAAGGACAAACCTAACTAAGAAACGCTCCGGTAATTCTGAGAGAGAGAGAGAGAGAGAGAGAGAGAGAGAGAGAGAGAGAGAGAAAACCTCACTAAGAAACGCTTCGTAATTCTGAGAGAGAGAGAGAGAGAGAGAGAGAGAGAGAGAGAGAGAGAGAGAGAGAGAGAGAGAGAGAGAGAAGGACAAACCTCGCTAAGAAACGAATTCCGAGAGAGAGAGAGAGAGAGAGACAAACGAGAGAGAGAAACAAACCTCATGGGAATTCTGGAGAGAGAGAGAGAGGAGAGGAAGAGAGAGAGGAGAGAGAGAGAGGACAGAGCCCACACTAAAAACAGCTAATTTTGAGAGAGAGAGAGAGAGAGAGAGAGAGAGAGAAAGAGAAAAGGAACTAAGAAACGCTCCAGTAATTCTGAGAGGAGAGAGAGAGAGAGAGGAGAGAGAGAGATCAGAGATCAACCTCACTAAGAAACGCTCTGCAATTTGAGAGAGAGAGAGAGAGAGAGAGAGAGAGAGAGAGAGAGAGAGAGAGAGAGAGAGAGAGAGCTCAAAATTCAGTGGTAACTCTCTTGCTGGATTCAACCACAAATCCACATCTAGGAAAACACCAAAGAACGACTAGCACAAAAAAAAAATTTAATGATTAGATAAATGACTAAAAAAAAAAAAACAGTCGATACAGATCCAGTAACACTAAATCGCTTTTACGAGACGTTAATTTTTTTCTTCCGGATATGTCGATGAGCTGAGAAGCACCACAAACACACGAGAAATTTCACTTTCAAAATCACCGACTTCCGAGTAGCGGCTTCAACCCACAAGAGAGAGAGAGAGAGAGAGAGAGAGAGAGAGAGAGAGAGAGAGAGAGAGAGAGAGAGAGAGAGAGTCTATATTATTCCACAGATATTTTTCTTCCGTTAAAAATACCGATGTGACAGGCAACCGGAAGCAGCCAAGAAATTAGGTCACCAGGACTGCAGGTGAGAGGTAAACTCGTATGAAAAAGATGCACGACTTCTTTAATAAAGTTTTGTACATGAATTTGATAAAAGTCTACAAAATTTGATTCAAGATTCAAATATTCGGTTTAATGCTACTATAAAAAATGAACCTACCTATAGTACGCAAGACAACAATTATTATATATATATATATATATATATATATATATATATATATATATATATATATATCTTCTATATATCTTTCTAATTTGATTCATTTCAAGATTATCTGGCATCGTACCATCTTTGGACATTGAGTTTATAATTAGCAGCGCATAAGAATCTACTTAATTATGTAGGCTAAACAAGTTATCCCATACATTTTACGTAAATTATCTATTATAAAGTAAAAATTTAAAACGTCCAAAACGGAAAATGCAAAGAGAAATGGCATTACATAGCACTACACAACATGCTAAAATTTCCCGCAAGCATTTTGCAGAAAAATAATTGACACCCCATTTCTCCGCTTTGCGCTAAAAAAATGGCATCTGAGCTAACTAACTCCATATTCAGAGAAGTGTTCTTTAAAGCTCAGAGGGAAAAGCAATACCTATTCGATCTATCAAGCTGAAACGAGCTTTCTTGTGAAATGTAGATGCCACACAGGTTGACTGGGATATGGATTTTGACGCACTTTCAGAAGCCTGCCGAATATGATTTTTTTTTTTGTAGATTTCACCAATAATGGTGTTTAAGAGTGGGGAGACACTGCAGACAGTCGAAAAAACGGTGAAATAAATTAAGAAAAAACCTAAATCAACCTGAAAAAAAAACACACACAAGAAATGCTCTGGTTTTTTCAACAAATACATGTTCGCATTTTTACAGATATCTTTAAATTTGTAAGACGAATATGATTTGATTAAAATCTATAATCTTGCGTCTGTTTTAGTAAATCTTAAAGTTATTCAAATTAAATGCTTCAACAGGTAAACTAAGAGAAATGACCTGATATTATAAGATAACTGCTCACCATTCCTTAGCTTAAACACATTCTTCAACAGTATACCAAGCTTTCTGCAGGTCTGAAGTACAAATAATAATCACTTGACCATTCCTTATTTTTCGCATATTCCCTAATAACATACCAAGTTTTCTACGGATCCGAAGTGTAAATAAATGAATAACAAACAAATAACTAAATATAACAGAGAAATACCGGCAACGCGAACAATAAAAACTGAGCTATATTTGACGGACAGGCTGTGCACCCGAGTGCTTCCAGGAAGACCCTAATTACTTTATCCTTTGCACAAACTTTCTTACAACGGGAAGAGAGAAGCAAATTAAGTCGCATTCATTACCCAGGACATCCGCAAGCACAAGAGAAATCTCTAACGATACAAAATACGTTTTAAATACAAAACACTTTTGAAACCATCGCTGAATCTTCATATAAATCTGTACCAGTTCAAAGAAAAATTCAACTGGAGTATTCATCTCTACCGTGCGAAAATGTTTGATATTCATAAAAAAATTTTTTGAAATCATCCCTAAATATTCATACTATGAATAAAGTTTTAAGTAAATACAACAAACTTTTGAAATCATCCCTAAATATTCACAGAAATCTCCACTGATTCAAGATACGTTTTAAATAAAAAAAAAAACTTTAAATCATCGCTAAATATTCTGCAGCTTGGATTTAGATGAACATTTCAAATACGATAAATTTATATAAGTACAAAATAACTTTTAATTTTACTTTTAAAAACACTTTAGAAAACGTCCCACTGGAACACTTAATTCGATTTTCAAAAATGCTGCTCCAGTCCTGCTTAAGTTAAACTGAAAATTGTCACGATACGGCAATGCAAGAAACTGAATTACACAAATTAACTATTTAATTTTTGACTCTTTTCCGTTAGGTGGTCGATATACGATAGCGTTCCGTTGCGTGTGAGTTCATTTCTCGTTTTCAAAGGCAGAATTTGCTGCGCGTCCTGTGGCTGAAAAGATGAATCGAACTTCAATAAGTATTTGTACTGACATTATATAAAATGAATTTATTCGTACTGCAATATGTCGATACAGTAATAACATACACAATGAAATATGAGTTTATGATAATGATAATGTTACATGGAATGAAATATAAAATTACGACAAGCACAGGACCTAGAGCCATTCAGCGCTGAAAGTCAGGTAAGGTTTCAAAGATGTGACAGCGGGAAAACCCTTGGCACGAGCAATTGTTGAGGTGGAAAAAGTAAGAGATGGCGGGAAGGCAATATGAACTTGGAGGTACGGTAAAACAGATAAGAGGGTTGTAGCTGAGGGCAGGGGATGTGCAAAAAGACAACCAGCGACCTGTTGCGCAGTGAGTGCACTGACGGCACTACGCCCAAAGGGAGTGTTGGCTGGAAGTTGGTGATGTAGTTATGCCAGAAGACTGGAAGTATGGATAGCTTGTCAGATCAGGAAAAAAGACTGCTGGAAGTCTACTAATATCCATAAACAGATGATTCAACAACATTCTTAGCGTGGGCTTCCTACAAGTGGACACTCCTGTTGGTCACTTGCCCAACGCTTTACTAGTTTAAGAACATTTCTCTTAATATATCTTTTGATGTGCGTTACTGTTTATACTGATGGATACCAGAACAACGATAATATTCAAGGGAAAGTCTTTCACTTACCAGAGATCCTGTGGGAGAGCCAGAAAATTACTTATTTAAAATTCTATTTATTCTTTTTATTATTGCAATTACATAAAAATTATTAGGACAAGATATTCTTAAGAAAACCCAAAAGAACAGGTAAATAAAATCATGTATATACTTCATACCAACCATATGCAGTGTATAAAAAATCCATACACATTTTATATACATATATAATATGTGTGTGAGTGTGTGTATAGACAGATAGATAGATATAGATACAGACAGATATATACATACATATATATATATATATATATATATATATATATATATATATATATATATATATATATATGTGTGAACAGAAGAAATTATAAATACATATAAGCACTAAACTTAACAGAACCCGATTTCCCAAAATCTTACTTCTTATTCTGATAATAACTGATTATAAATAAACGTACTTGTCCTAAGAGTCCAATCCAAGTAAAAGGAATCTACAACGAAAAACTGATGTACACACATTATATATATATATATATATATATATATATATACACATATATATATATGCGTGTGTTTACATATACATATATATGTTTTGTCACTTATGCACACGTGAACTTTCACAATATTAAACGTCGAACATCACTTAATATCTAATTCACTTTACCTTGGGAATGACTTACATTTAAACAGTTGCACTTATCAGCTATTCATTCCCCTTTGGGTGTAAGTTATCCCCAAGGTAAGGTTAATCCGATTTTAAGGGTAATGGTGAGATATATATATATATATATATATATATATATATATATATATATATATATATATATATATATATATATATATATATATATATGTATGTATATATCTATTATATATATTGTATATACATACATATATACACAATTTATATATGTTCGTGTGTGTCCTCGTAAATACAACACACAAAAGAAAAACAAAGCTGCAATTCAAGGCAAAATCCTCAAGTTCGCCCCACAAGAAAAGTAGGGCACATTAAACTGACCATACCTTTTCCCCTACCACCTCCTCGAATGTGTCTCAGAAACGTCGGACCTATAACCTTGCTACCCAAACTTTGTGTGTCAAGTCTGAGTCTGAGACTGAGCTGGAGTCTGTTTATGTGGTCTGCCGTGATTATCCAATTGAAGGCACCGAGGCATAAGAACTCACTGCATTCGTGAAGGGCGCAAATCTCTGACACCTGGGGAGGCATTTCGGGTGTCCTTCGTCCTTCTCTCTCTCTCTCTCTCTCTCTCTCTCTCTCTCTCTCTCTCTCTCTCCCCTTACGTGATCATCATCCTTCCACGTCCAATCTTCTCATTCTGGGAGTTAGGGTTTCCAGATATGTGGGAATACGTCAACATGTGAGGTTGTTTATGGGTAATTCTCAGTCAGTCTCTCTCTCTCTCTCTTCTCTCTCTCTCTCTCTATACACACTCTCTATCATATATATATATATATATATATATATATATATATATATATATATATATATATATATATAATATATATATATATATATTATATATATATGTATATATATATATATATAATAATATATATATATATTATATTATATATATATATATATATATATATATATATATATATATGTATATATATACACACACACAAAACAATATGCATTTTTTTTGCCTGCTGTCTTTATAGAAAGCCTTATTGTTTGAAATGGATAGCACTGTATATTTCTCTATTATTCACACTGAATAATAGAGAAATATACTTTTATTCTACCATTGATACTGAACAATAGAGAAATATATTTTTCTCTATCATTTACACGGAACAATAAAGAAATATACTTTTCTCTGTCATTTACACTAGACAATAGAGAAATATAATTTTCTCTATCATTTACACTAGACAGTAGAGAAATATACTTCTCTCTGTCATTTACACTGAATAACAGAGAGACATACAGTTCTATCCATTGCGAATAATAAGTCTTTCCATACAGACAATCCAAAATCACCAGCATTCCACATACCTACCGCGGGAAGTTCGTCCATATAAATGTCGGCGTTTGAGACTGGGAACAACTTTCCCTTTTTTCCTACAGACGTCATAAACATGGCGTTTCTCTTTTCCGGCTTCACTTGAGAGTCTGCAAGCAGTCCACTGACTCGTCGATATCAAACGTGAACAGGTATTTTTGCTGTGATTATATTAAAACAGTTTTAACCTTGGTTTTGAATGCCAGCCTGTTGTTTCGAAAATATTGTCTTACAAATCTTGTTTCGAGTATGGTTAATGATGATAAATCTCAGTTGTAAAATGTCAGTATGTAAATTTATTGTAAATAGTGGTTTCAGTAAAAGTTTTTTTTTGTACCTTATCATAACTATTTTTCCCAGTAAGACATAAAAGGTGGTTGCAACATTAAATCCTTACTCATTTGATGCACGGGAAATTGTGTATAAATTGTGTGTATGTGTACGCATGTATAAATAAATCAATCAATGTGTATATATATGTGTGTATATATATATATATATATATATATATATATATAAATATATATATAATATATATATATATATATTACCACAGGTAATATATGATAAATAATATATACAAAAGTGATTATAATCATATATATATATATATACATAGGTAATGTGTATAAATGAATTATAAAAGTGATTATAATCATATATATATGTATGTATTGTATGTATATGTATTATAATATATATGTATATGTATGTATGTATGTATAGATATGAATCACATACATTATATATGCTTAAACAGACACATATACACATATACAGCAATGGAATCTTTTAATCACCTGTTTCTTTTCTATGCATCTAATTAGCGACATCCTGTAATCATCTCTTGAAGATGGAAATGACGTCAGAAGAACGCTCTGACGTCACGGCATTCTATTTGAAAAAGACAATGGTAGGAAATGCTAACAAAGGCTATTTAAAATGTGGCATATATGCACAGAATCTCTTTCGTAAGCCGCCAAGATTCCTTATCACTTTGGCAGACTTTCAAAATCTTGTACTAGTTTCTCGATGAACGAAAATAAAAAAAATAATGAAGAAATACAGGAAAAATCTATTTGAAAAAAAAACGCCGGTAAGGTGCCTTACCGCTCTAGTACAATTTCAAAATCTTAGGCTTGTTTCTCGAGGAACGAACAAAATAAAAATAAAAAATATTAAAAAACATCTTTTGAAAACGAAAAAAAAAACTACAAGTGTGGAAAGGAACAGTGAGAGTTCTTGCAGGAAGGAAAAGAAGGCCAAAACAGGTCAAGGGTATCAGGTATCACTAGAAGAAAAAATTATTCGTTCTTCATAAATCATAATTTATCTTTTCTTTTGCCACCAACATTCTCCTAGATACAACAAAGCAATAGGATTCTGTACCCTGCAGTGACTTATCTTATACCTGCATGCATTAACATCGGTAATATCTATTGTAGGAAACAAATCTTTCACGGTCACAGTACTGTGAAAATTATGCGATCTAAATTCCATACTAATAACTACTAAGATTTTCATGATTCATAAAATGGAATTCTTCACTGCATAAACCAGACGCCGTAAACCTTTAAATTGTTGACCTAACAGCCAAGGAGACTTTGAACTTTTCCGCTATGACTTAAAGACCCAAATACTACTACTGCTACTACTACTACTAAAACTGATATCTACTTCTGCCATCAATATGTTACATGTGAACGCACGCATAGCCTACAGAAGTTTTTGTATGCATTCAAATCTCCAGAGATGGCGGAGCAATATAAACCCATCCCCACGAAAACCGTCGTGCCCCTTGTTGATCTACTAATCGGGGGGTCCTTCAAATTATGGTGGGTTTCAGCCAGGTTCGCTTGTTTGTATGTATGTATGTGTGTATATACATAAATACATATACATACAAACATATATATATAATATATATATATATATATATATATATATATATATATATATATATAAAAATGCAATTTTACGATTTGAGTGCTGAAACAACATGAGAGAGAGAGAGAGAGAGAGAGAGAGAGAGAGAGAGAGAGAGAGAGAGAGAGAGAGATTACCTGTGAAGGCCCATCTCAGCCGGGTCAAATTATAATGTCAAAAAGATCTCTCTCATACACTGACAAAAACAAAGTGACCTCCCCTTATTTCTAAAAAAAAAATAAAGGAAGCGCAAGACCTGAACACCAAGAGAGAAACGAGTGAATAAATAACCTGATAAAATAAAAAAAAAGGAAGAAGAATCTTTAATAAGTGGATCAACGGAACACGGGTGAGCAGGAGGACCGCATTCCAGCCACCTATGCAGAAACACGGGGTATGCCGAATCCTGAGCCCGCACTAACCAACCCTCTCTTCATTTTAATACAGAAATTATTCTCGTGGGATATAATATCGACGGTATCGCATCGTTTGCAATTCAATGTTCATGATAAGCCCTACAATCACAGAATATGACAGACATTTAGTATACGGATGAAACTTATTCATGTCTTACCATAACTATAGCGTAGTTATTTTGGTATTTTACTGTTCTTGATGCATATAAAAATAATAAAAAATGACCAAATCTTACTACAGAGAAGGAGATTACTCATGTCTTACCATAACTATAACCTTGGTATTTTACAGCAAATGATCAGAATTTAGAATACTGATGAAGCTTATTCATGTCATACCATAACTATAGTATAGTTACTTTGGCATTTTACTCTTCATGTTAAATGTGACAATAAAATTATTTAAGAGTTAGTGCACCGTCCTTGAAGAAATAAGAAAATGATCAAAATCCTAACTTGCAATAAAAGACTGGTCTGAACACAATCTGGAAGCGCCCTTGAAAGGGTTTCTTGAAACCGCCCACGAGCATGTCTCAATCCTTCGGGTTGCTACAGCAGACCTCGACTGTAGGGTGTTTTCCCAGGTATTGTTCAAAGACACAAAACTGCATAGAGAATTATATCTCTCATCAATCTGGATACAAGCTTCACGTTTTCCTATTTTGATACATATACTAATATATATATATATAATATATATATATATATATATATATGTGTATATTGTATATATATATATATACATATATATATATATATATATATATATATATATATATATATATATATATATATATATATATATATATATATATATATATATATATACAGAGAGAGAGAGAGAGAGAGAGAGAGAGAGAGAGAGAGAGAGAGAGAAAGTTTTTCCAACAAAGCAAGTGTTTCAAGCAGAGCCAAGAAAAACATACTCGAATTTAAGTGATTCTCAGAAAATGTTTTATCTGACTGCAAGGTTTAAGCGAGAATAATTTCAGGTACATATATTTAATTGATGAACTGCCTGCCTACCACAGCTAAATAACCTCTGTAAACATTTCTTAATATTAAAAGTTTTTTATGTGCGTGGATGGAGATTATATACTCGTATTATTGTATACATACATACATACATTCATACATCCATACATACATAAAAACAGCTGAAGAGTCTGGATTTGGGAATAATTTTATTTTCAGCATCTCAGGAAAACATTTATTCAAGCATGAATATTCTGCTTATCACAAAACCTAACTAATATTTAGATAATTCAAGTAAAAACTAAAACCTTGCAAATTTTCTTCACGCAACCCTAAACATAAAATAGTGTGAAATATGACACACAAGCCAATCAAAAGATCTCAGAATTTTAATTCTGTTCTACAATTTTTTTAAAGAAAAATCGATCTTAAAATAGACGTCATATTCTACTTATCAAGAAGTGGAATCACACAGAGTTTAAACATTTTTAAAGGGAACAAGAAAAACAAATCCACAAAAGTGACAAGGCAATCATTTTTATTTTCTCAGGCGCGTGGATGGGAGACAAACACGGCCACAAGAATGATAATCTCAGCAATAATAATACCTAAAATAACCTGGAAACCAGTGACGTAAGCAGGCCAGCAATCCTTTTTATTTATTATTTTTTTAAAGGCCACTGGGACGAGAAAAAACCGTCCCTTTTTTATCCCAGGTCAGAGAGAGAGAGAGAGGAAAAAGGGAAAGGAAGATGACGGTTTGTGGTCAGGGATAGACCTGCCTCTTAAATGGCAGAAAGGTTGTAAGAGTCAGGAAAAATATAAGAGGGGAAAAAATTCCATATCCTGGCAGTATGAGGAAAGAAAGTCACTGAACCGAGTAATCCTTTTTGCAGCCTTTCAAAATACGTCTTGTGCATCATTCACTTTTTGCAGCCTTTCAAAATAAGTCTTGTGCAACATTCGCCTTTTGCAGCCTTTCAAAATACGTCTTGTTTATAACCTGTCATTAACATTACTATTTTGCCTTTCTCTCCATACGCTAATTAACTCTCAAAGTCTCCTTACAATAAGGGCTGTACCCTGCCTAAATTAATTCTTACAATACAAAAATAAGCCAAGAATTAAAATATTGCATTTTATGAATTATTCCTGGGATGTTAGCAATAGAAAATATTTTAGGAATACCAAATCCTCTCCGCCTATCTCGACAATCAATCGACAAATGTGTAATTTGGTACTCGAGATCAATAGTGTAATAAGACTTGATTTTCGGTCAATATGGCGGCAAGTTTGGGTACTTGGATTTTATGCGCACGAACACACACACACACACACACACACAAAAAATACAAACCTAACCCCATCGTGCAATGTAAATATCTAAAAACATGCGATCGATCTTGCATGAGTTAGACACTAAAACCTCGTCATGTTTGATCAAACCGACCAAAAGTGGTGACCTCACTCTTACTAATGTGCATGGGTTCGAACCCTGCCACTGCATTCAAAAGGATCGCTGAGATACGTATATCCAAAACACGTGAGGAATTCGGAAAGTCAGGTCATTGCAACTATTCATAATACGTGTGTATTTGGTGAGGTGGCAGTCGATTCACCATTATATGCACACTGCACATATATACATATATATATACAGACATATATATATTGCTATTCTCTCTCCTCTTATATTTATATATATATATATACTATAACTCTCTCTCTATATATATAATGGAACAGAATACTGTAAAATAACACAACAGTAAATATTGATTATCATAACACTCACAAATTCCTTACAAAAATACTTTTCCCTTTTAACCCCTCAATACGCCATTAAGACCATGAACTGAAAGGTTCAAACAAAACCAGCGCTAAACAAACACGTTTTGAGATGTTTCCCACCCGCATGTTTGCACAGACAGCTGATACGACCACAACACTGCAAAATCACACGAGGAGGATAAACTCTGTTTGGGCGTCTCAGGGAACAAGAACTCCAGTGGGTCACGGAGTCAATTTTACTTGAAAGTCTTGAGAACATCTGGTCACAATATTTTGCAGATTTAAGTTTTTTTATTTTTAAATGTAAATATGAATGACGATGCTTGTTGCGGTGATATTCTCTTCTAGACGGGGTGAATATATGCACAATATAATATGCACACGCATGAGCAAAGCAAAATATCAGATAAGACGATAGTCCTTTTATGTGCAAGTGGATACACAACATAATGAACATGACTATCGTGGCGTAAAAATGGACCCTCTACATTTACTCTCTCTCTCTCTCTTCTCTCTCTCTCTCTCTCTCTCTATATATATATATATATATATATATATATATATATATATATATATATTATTATATATATATATATCACATACTAATATGTTCTCACATACACAATTTGTGCATTAGTAGAATTACTAAAAGGACCTCATTCAAACTGGATGGTATCTAATGGGTATTTATTCAGAAAAAGTTACAAACTTTCATTTTTCTGAGTCAATACTCCATCAGGTATCAGTCGAATATTTATATATACTATTATGTGTTAATATATATATATATATATATATATGTATATATATATATGTATATATGAAGAATCATATATATAATATATAGATATGTATGTAGTCATAGAGAGAGGAGAGGAGAGAGAGAGAGAGAATTCCGAACAGTTCCCACTAGAAAATGGTCCATAACATCCAACCAAACCACAAAACCGAGCTCAACAAACCGCAAAGTATACGGCGTAACGGAAGACAACCGTGTGCGCGCTTCAATACGCTAGGATGCACAGCAAATTGACCAGATGTCAGTTTTAAAAGGACTTACGAGTAAAATGAATATTGTTATGTACACGTATCGTGTTGCTATAACTATGAGTGATGAGCATATTCAGTTGCCTTTGTCAAACGTTATAGAGTTTTCCGTCCTCCTTCTTCAGTCCGGAATTCTAGCCTGCTTCTGTTTTCCTTGTTTCGAATAAGTTTCCCTATCTTGTTTTAGACTTTTCCTTTTAATTCTCCTTTCCTATTTCATTGTTTTTCCTTTAACATTAGCGTCGATAACTGACAGTTCATGCCATCAGTTTAACGCAAAATAATAATAATAAATAATAATAATAATAATAATAATAATAATAATAATAATCCATAGTGAAACTATCTCACCTCTAGACAATACAAATTAAAATATAAAAAGTTTTCATCAAGTAAACACACACAACATTCGAAATGCAAAATATAACAAAGCATAAAGTACAGTACAAGTGCTTGCATCAAAACACTTACGGATCTTTAGGAGGGCATCCAGCACACTAAGTGTTTGCAATACTGCAGCCTACTAAGCAAGACAGCGTTTGCACAAGGTGCATGAAAATGAGCGCAAGGTCAAAGGTGGTCAGTAGATGAGGCAATTGGCTTGACCTCAACTTCCCACAGGTAAGGCAAATAGTTACCGTACATGATACTGTGGTTAAGATGGTTATTTAACTAATTTATTCATCTATTTATCTATTTCCATAAACACATTGAATGGCAGGAAGGGGTGGAGACATGTAAAACAGAGCAGGTTAGATCTATCTTTTAAACAATTTCCATCTCTCTCAAATGGGCTGCATTCTTAAATTTCGTGGACACATCTTTAAGACGTGAATAAGCTCCTTATTCAAATTTCCTTCTCTACGGCCTGAGACATGATTTGGGCGTTCACCTCGTCTACTTTCAAATATAATAAGGAAATATTTTAGAAACATCACAAAAATATAGCTAGATCCTCCAGAAAAAGAAACATCACTTCAACCTAAAAACAATGAAATCGTCAAGTGACAAAAAAATATTCCATAAAAGATTTCGGTAATTTACTTCAGTAATTTACTTGAAAATATAGACTTAACGGCAATAATACTAACGCACTGAACTGCATTCGGTCTTAAAAACAACATTACTAATACCAGTGACGCCCCTCTGACTCATAATTTTTTTTTTTAAGAGGCTGATAGGTCTATATCGTTCTTCCTCTCTGTTCTTGTTTCCTTGGCTTTTAATCCTAAAATTAATAACATAATAAACGATTATCGGAATGAAAATAAGAAATGACGCTACAAATACTTGCGGCCCAACTCATGGTCAATAGCTAATAAAATAATAACCACATCCTTGTTGTGATTGCCTTCGACGCCAGATCAGTGATTGATAAGACAAGAGCATAGGTATTAACAAAAGTACAGCGGAAAAAATTAAATAAACTTATTGCTCGTCCTATTTATTTTCACTAGATAAACTCCTGAACAACTAAGCGAGTAAATAAATTCTCAGATATACGTATTCAAGTAATGGAAGATTATTTGTACTGACAATAAAAAATAACATACAACAATGGTATTACAGGCAAAATGGGCAGTAGAGGACAAAACTGAAAGAAAGAAAGCGAGATATTTCCCAAAAAATAAAAGAAAGAAAACGAAAATGGTAAAGCTTACAAATATTACTAAGATTCTTATTACTTTCGTAACAACGGTATCTGATTACGTCAAATATATAAAAAATTTAGAACGCTGGTTAAAACTGCTATAAATCCTGAAATGAGTCGACTTCCAAGATCCAGAGTCACATGATATGTGACAAAAATTAAACTACAGGCTAGTGTAATTGCCAGCTTGCATCATTTGCTCCAGTTCACGAGCAGAATGCAATCACCCAGAGCACAGTTGAAGGCCACAGTAAATCCCCCGTTATCTCTTACTGCCCAGATGAATAATCCTCCCCTGAGTAAGGCACGCAGCCTCACACGTCAAGAGGCAAAAACCTCAATTTACACGACAGTAAAAACGCCAAAAGGGACGCAGAAAATATGACGTTCAGTAAAGCTCGCATGAAGTTGAATACTGGAACTTGCCACGCAAAATCCAGCATGAACGGAAGACTGCGGATATACCCGTGGAACGTCGACGCCTTCCAAACGAAGGCAATAATACCCCACCCTTACTGCTGTCCCGTTAGAGGTGAGAGACGAAATGGTATCAGGGAAATTCAGCGTGGAATGTTTACAGAATGCTTCGAGTTTTCATTACTTGTGAAGGGGACTGAACAGTGTGTGTATGTGTGTGTGTATGACACAAACCGTTTATATATTATGCTTCTTTGCTCAGGAATAAACAATAAGTACATAAATCTCCCTTAAACAATAAAGGTTCCTAATTTTAAAGGTCTGACAAATCACAAACACATCTCCATCCCAAAAGAGTGCAAGTTCAGAAATCCACAATCAAAGGGAAGAGGAAATACATGACTGTCAATTCCCTCATCTAAACTCAAGGAAGAAACTTTATCACGATCGAAATGAGATGGAGTGGAAAAAAATCAGCATAATCGACCAGTGTCCAAAATAGTACTATTATCATCATTACACCGAGCATTACTGCTCATGATGTGCAGGCAACTTATGTCCTCTAGCACGCTACTACTTGTACGAACACTGCAGCCTTTTCCGACCTTCAGTCTCCAAAGGCTTTAGTTCAAGGTATATTCTTCCCTGTCATTTATTCAGAATTTGACTTGAAATAGATCACAGTTCACAGTAGCACAGTAGTCGTCTTTTTCCTTTGTTTCAATTTTTTCCAAACAAAGCGAGCGCACAAAGGGAACAGCAAAAGCTTACCACAGTTGTCACAAATATGGCGAGTTTCACCTCTAAATCTACATGGGAGTTAGTATTCTAGGCAAAAGTTCGCATGCGCAGTTGAGGGAGCTGTACTACGCGGCGACGACAATAATTCTTTATAAGGGAACCTGATGTAATCGAGAGACACACGAGGTTATTTCTTAACACAGAGGCATGGCAAGGATCCGAACGTACGTCTGATTTTCTGTTTATTCTAAGTTGTAGTTAAAGCACAATAATTATTATGAAGCAAGCATGAAGGAAAACGTTAAAAAAACCTATCATCTCAAAAGCGTAAAAACTGACAATACTGAGAGGCTCAGTTTATGAGGCAAATCAGATGTAGAAAGTAGGCCTACGGTATGCCCACAAGAACCAATGGTAGGTAAGAGCTGAACAAATCAGAGATTTATATCTCCACTTACGTCTTACCATCATTAAGACAGGGTGTACAGAAAGTTATCAGGGAGGAGAGCAAACGCTGGCCCAGAGAAACGACAAGAGCACATTCCTGCAAATTCCAGCTTCCTGATAACTTCCATTTGACTCATGCGCGTAAATTATCAATTAACACAAAACAAGGCATGTCCTTCAAGTTATGTAACTAAGTTTCTTAATCTGTAACGCTTGAAAATTACCACTAGAGGTCTATTTTCAAGGCCACAGGCGCTTGTTAATTACTCTCCCTCTATCTCTCTTACACAGAAGTATAAATATACTACAATAATACATAAAAGAAAATATACAACTTGCTTCACAAACCTAAAATTAATGGAGATTGAAAACTAAGGAATCACATAACCTGATACCTTTCACATACCACCTACTCTCTCTCTCTCTCTCTCTCTCTCTCTCTCTCTCTCTCTCTCTCTCTCTCTCTCTCTAACACAGGAAGTATAAATACATAACAACAGTACAATAATACATAAAATAAAATATGCAACTTGCATCACAAGCCTAAAATTAATGGAGACTGAAAATTAAGGGATCAAATAACCAGATACCTTTTACATACCACCTACTCTCTCTCTCTCTCTCTCTCTCTCTCTCTCTCTCTCTCTCTCTCTCTCTCTCTCTCTCTCTCTCAGATTGAGAACCCGAGTCACCGTCTGAGGACCATCACCAACATCTAAATTTCTAAATTGTTAACACATCGGCCACCTGAGACGGTGCCTTGGTACGCTAAGACGTCATTACTCGCAGCACAGATACATCAGTTATACCCGTCAGGTACAGCCCGGTTCGTTTCGCATTCTAAGCTTGTTTTAAAAACTTTTCAAAAATTTTTTTAGCATTCTGAGCTTGTTTTAAAAATATTTTTAAATTTTTTTTTTTTTAGCATTCTGAGCTTGTTTTAAAAATATTTTGAAATTTATTTAGCCTTCTTAGCTTGTTGTAATACTTTTTAAAAAAATATTTAGCATTCTTAGCTGTTTTAATACTTTTTAAAAAATTATTTAGCATTCTAAGCTTGTTTGAAAAACTTTGTAAATATTTATTTAGGAATCCGCGCTTTTGAACACTTTTTAAAAATTTATTTAGCATTCTAAGTTTGTTTTAATACTTTTAAAAAATTTATTTAGCATTCTAAGCTTGTTTTAAAACTTTTTAAAAATTTATTTAGCATTCTATGCTCGTTTTAAAAACTTTTTAACAATTATTTAGCATTCTAAGTTTGTTTTACAAGCTTTTTAAAAATTTATTTAGTTTTTGATGTAAAATACAACTGAAGATTCCATGTATTAATCTGGGAATTATAATATTCATCTATTTTTTAAAAAAGCAGCAAGAGAAACACAATAATAATAATAATAATAATAATAATAATAATAATAATAATAATAATAATAATAATAATAATAATAATACTGAAAAAGAAGTGATGATGAAAGTTTAAATTAGGGTAAAGCTACATAGTAAATGCAACGCTGCAACTTAAAACATGCCTACTTCAGAAATACAGATCTTCCTGAAAATAACTTAACAATGATCACTTTCTGCACTACAAAATACTTCTGAGCCACTGATCATTCAATTATTTTTTCCGAATACAACAATGAATAACGGAAGGGAAACATAAGGAAAAATATAACCATTCCATTCTTTACCTACAGTGTATTACTGTGAAATACGGTACATGAACAAGACGTAACTGACTACTAATAATGACGACAAGAAATATTATTTGAGAGGAAGTTCATATTTGGAAAATGGGCATTTAGATAAAGGTCACAGTAAATAAAGGTCACTGTAATTAACGGCTTTGTTATGAACTAAGAAAAGATTCTTTTCGTCTGCAACGTATCAGACATATCCGCATCTCTCAACTAAATTGCTATTCTGTCTCTCTTTCATTTGAGCAAGTTTAAAAAAATTAATTGAACCAGGCCCTTCACCCTCTATTTACCACAGAAGATAAGATAAATATAACCCATAGACTGTGGCCTCTCCGTGAGGCGGAGCTGAGAAATTCCTCAAGGAAAAGACCTTGAACCTTACTTCCAGCAAACCCGTCACAGGGTCCCTACCCCAGTGATTAGCCACCCTCCCCTACTCAGCCGCCAAACACACAAGGTGAGGTATACCTGGGCCGGTGTTCCTCGAGGTGGACCACTGCTGCCTCAAGTCTTTTTCCCGACAGGGAGCGAGGTCGTCTTCTGCTGTCGATCATGACTACCACCACTTAGTACAATTTTTGTTTATATATGTATGTGGGTTTCTCTCGTATGAGCTCCCGTAAAACTTAGTTTCTTCATAACTGAAAATTTATGATGTAAATGTCCCAGCACTAGCTTTAGAACATCTTTATTGTTTTAAAAACTTGACGGTTGACCAAAATCGCATATGCTTGTGTGTACATGTATTTGCCAGTCTGTTTGTGTCGAGTTAAATATCTATTCAAAACGTTGACTTCAATACCAGCTTTACTGGAGGCAAGCTTTTATTGCCTTGACAACTGGACTACTGATCAGGGCTGCAGTATGTTTTAAGAAGGAACTAAGGGGGAGTGGAGCTCAATTTTCCAGTGAGAAATCCCTCCAACTCAAATTCCAAGTGTGGGATTCCCTCTCAAATCATCCACGGGTCATGAGGCAGTGTGTTGGGGACTTTCCAATTAGATCATGGCATTGTGCGCAGTAACACCAGACCGCCGCAGCTGATCAAAATGTTCTTTGCGTTCATCCAAGATCTCTTCTTGTTCGGTTCACATCTTCCAATGGTATTTTGCTTCGCTGCCAAATCTTCCTAATTAAGCTTGACCCGCTGTGGTGGTGTTTGGGCGTGTTCCGCAATAACGGTTATCGTTATGAATGAAGAAAAAATCCACAGTAATTTCTTTGTTAAATTATAATCCTTTACATGGATTACGAGAGCCGGCTCAGCTCTCATTACCAATATTATTATGTATTGTGTGTGTGTTATTATTATTATTATTTGTTAATGGTGTTCTCGTATCTTGTGAGCACTTTGTTACACTGCTCACAAGATACAAGAACACCATCAACAAATTAATAATAACAATAATAATAATAATAATAATATACTAATAATGATAATAATAATAATAATAATAATAATAATAGTATTATTATTATTATTAATTATTATTATTATTTTCATTTTGTCTACACCATCTTAAGGTCGTTCCCTTCTGTTTTCAATTTCTGTAAATTCTGCGCCCTCGAGTCATTTTAGAATATTATAAAAAAAAATAAATACAGCGACCTAAAAACAAAATGGATTACAGAATTTTATCACGTAGTGATGTAAGTGACATATAGCAATTCCGCGGGCTCCTTGGTAATAAATGAAAAAAGAGAAAAAAAATGGCGACCATGCTCTTTCAATCAAGGTCACAACACTTTTATGACTGTAATGCCGAAAGCAATGGTGTATTTCTCATTACTTCCTGGCAATAAATTACATGTATATGTAAGTATACATATGTATATATACACACACTTACATGTATATATATATATATATATATATATATATATATATATAATTTATATGTATATATAAATTATATATGTGTATGCATATATATATATATATATATATATATATATATATATATATATATATATATATATATATATATATATATATAAACTATATATATATATATATATATATAAAATAAACTGAAAAAAGCAATTGATTTTGCAATGGGAATTCTTGTCACAACAGTAAATGCGATGGAATATATGCATGCATTTGTTTATGTGCAAGTTTACCTCATGACTTCATACAACTAAATTTGAAAAAAGAAAAATACAAATCCCGTTAACAAAGCAAGTTTCTTCGGCACAATCGAGTTTTCTGTACAGCGTATAACGCTGTATGGAACTCTGGATGTGCTTCAGTACGAAACTCTCAACCACGACAGGGTAGCGCTAAATTGCTCCCCAGATGCGGTCAAGTGAAGATGCGTCGGCGGCTGGCACCTCAGACCAGACGCACGATCATAGCTAACTTTAACATTAAATAAAATAAAAACTACTGAGGATAGAGGGCTGCAACTTGGTATGTTTGATGACTGGAGGGTGGATGATCAACATACCAATTTGCAGTCCTCTAACCTCAGTGGTTTTTAAAATCAAAGGGCGGACAGAAAAGTGCGGACGGATAGACAAAGCCGGCACAATAGTTTTCTTTTACGGAAAACTAAGACTTAAAACTCGACAACAGAATCATCGTGGAGAAAACGACCATGAAATTCTGTTAAAAATACGATATTTCCGATAGTGAATACGGATAATATTGATATTTATGAAAAGATTTTATTAGAATGTAAAAACCGCCATTAAAACCACGTAAATGTACGAAAACTTTGAACAGAAAAGAATTACCAAATACACCAAAACCTAAAGAATTTCTAACAGTGTATAGGTAAACTAAAAGTAAATTAAGTTTGATAGACAGAATTCAAAAGAACTGAATATAGAATTTAGGCCGAAGGCCAACCACTGGGACCTATGAGGTCATTCACTGCTGGAACGGAAATATGCAGGAAAAATAACTGCAAGGTGTAACAGGAGGAAAACCTCGCAGTTGTGTTATGAATCAGTTATTAGGAGAAGGTGGATAACAAGATGGAAGAAAGAGAATATGGAAGGAGGTACATTAAAGGGAGCGAACGGGGTTGCTGGTAGGGTCCGAAGGCACGCTGCAAAGAACCTAAAGTAATGCCTACAGCGCACCGCATGAGGTGCACTGACGGCACTAACCCCCCTACGGGACCTTTATATGCTGACACGTGGCAAAACTGGAAAAGAAAACTATGAGCAAAAGGAAAAGTAAAAGGGAAGAAAGCGTAAAAGAAATGCGAGAGAATTCCAAAGCAGAAAACGCAAATTAACTTATGCATCTCATTACTATTCACCAAAATCATTAATAACTACAACGTTCAGAACCTACAGGTTACCCTTCGATATGTGCAGGTTTAGAATGGAACTTGTTGAATGAAAAAGTTAACATGTATTTCATTAAGATAATACCATTCTCCAAAAAACAAAACCCTAATCAATGCCACTTTCATATTTTACCTGCAGAATCATGGGTTTATTTTAATTTTCATCATCTATAATATATAATATATATATATATATATATAGAGTAGAGAGTATATATATATATATATATATATTATATATATATATATATATATATATATATATATAATACTTATATATACATATATATATATATATATATATATATATATATATATATATATATATAGATAAAAAGAGAGAGAGAGAGAGAGAGAGAGAGAGAGAGAGAGAGAGAGAGAATGCAGGCATGGATCACTTGACTATAAAGAAAGATGCTATTACTCCGTTATTCCACTTTTCCTCGTAGCCATATTCATATTTCTTTACCATGCTGTCATTCTCTTGACAGAAGTTTATATACATAATTTCATACATACATACATGCATGCATCCATATATATACAGGCTGTATATAAAAAAAAAAAAAATATATATATATATATTATATATATATATATATACATATAACAACAGAGAGAGAGAGAGAGAGAGAGAGAGGTAGAGAGAGAGAGAGAGAGAGAGAGAGAGAGAAATTAAAACTTTAAATACAAAAGGAAAGAAAACATGAAAACATTGATACCAGTGTTATTCGTCACGCAAAAAATGAAACTTATGCAGACGCTACTTGTAAAAGATAAACCCGAAAGCTGTTTCATAACAAACTCTTCATTTATCATCACTGAACTCTAACCATTATTGATCACAAAACAGAACATGAACAAGTAAAAAATGCGCCGAAGTTTCTTCGGCGCAATCGAGTTTTTCAGTATAATCGCCGCTACGAAATAATCAAGGCCACCGAAAAGAGAGTTATCTTTCTGTGGTTGTCTCAGGCCTATTGCTGTGTGAGATTTCACCACGACCAGGTGGCGGGGCTATCCTATATATCGTTGCCAAAGCGTTGGGCTAATGATTATAAATCAACCCTAAATAAGATAAAAACATTGGAGACTAGAAGGCTACAATTTGGTATGTTTGATGATTGGGAGTTGGATGATCAACATACAAAATTTGCAGCCCTCTGGCCTCAGTAGCTACAAGATCTGAGAGGACAGAAAAGTACGGACAGAAAAATGCGCGAGACAGAATACAGTGCGACGGACGGACAAAGAAGCCGGCACAATAGTTTTCTTCTACAGAAAACTAAAAATTGATAAGAATGCATATGAAAGACTGGTCTTAACCCGCCGAAGGTTTCGGCGTTGGACAAGGACACATTCCCTAACCGGAAGTTTTTTTTTTTTTTTAATCTTGGTGTAATACTGACTTGTGGACTGCTTACTTGCAGTTTTTACTAACATGAACGCACTTCCTTCCTTATTGTCAATGAATGACTGCTATATACTCCCACCACAACATGAACCGGCTGGCTCTCTCTCTCTCTCTCTCTCTCTCTCTCTCTCTCTCTCTCTCTCTCTCTCTCTCCATACACATCGCGCTTGAAGTTCGTTTTGCGAATGTTATTTAATTTAAGTTAAATGAAAATTCACAACGAGGCCACATTCAGCTGGGAAACGTGGAGTCGTCGATCGCTCTCTCTCTCCTGAACTCATGAAATTGCTCCCTCAACTGTTGCCCCTCACTGTTTGTGGAAACATGCAATGCTACTAAAATCTCAGCAATTATTCAAAATGGATGTCGTAGAAACCGCCCTCCCTTCCTATATAACCTCAAGCCATCAGTCGGACTGAAAAATAAATATGCAGGTCGAAATAAGCGAATACTTTAACACTGTTTCAAGTCGTCAAAACTATTCTGGTCATCAACGCCCGTAAAAATAATACTTAGCAGGATACTATCTAACCTTGAATATGCGAAGTAATATTACCGTAAATAACGTGAATACTGATTTTTGCCCTAACTTTACACGGATCTTTTCCTCAAGAGCGTTCTTACAGTACCCATAATCCACCGACAGACAACTGTGATAAATCAAAAGAATACTCTTGAATTTATTGTCTCATAACGTGGAAAGAGGATCTTGAAAATTCCATGGGACAAATTACGTAATC
>NC_089793.1:13205323-13230323 GCF_040412425.1 Macrobrachium rosenbergii | reverse complement strand
ACACTATTTTTTATGGATTACGAAAGTGTAAAAGCATAAAATGTCAGACAGGTAGGCGGGTTGTTTGTATTCAGGATCTGACATTTCATGATGATGAATGTAAGGCACGAAATAGTACAAAGGACAACGTTTAAACAATAAAAAAATAAATATAGGTAACAAACAAATAAATTATAGTTGTTTTATTTCTCATTACTTTTGAGGTTACTGCCACGCTCCGGATGTGGTATTCCACGATAAACCAAAGAGAGTAAAACTACGTAGCCGATTTCCAGTCTACGATTGACTGATTGATTTGTGGTTATTAAAACTGGCGTCACAACATCTAGGTTACTGACGCCGTGACAAAATTAAATCGTAAGTTAAAACAACCAATATATAATTAAATCGTAAATTACAAAGATAACTTTAAAATTAATCTTATTCAAGAAATACCTAAATTCATACACATATATACTATAGGTATATATATATATATATATATATATATATATATATATATATATATATATAACTATAATATATATATATATATATATATATATATATATATATACATAATCTATATATATATGTAAACAATATATGAAAGCAGTTTGCAAATATAGGACATGAAGGGACTAAACAATAGTAAAATACCTCTACCACATAAACAATGGCTTTTTTTTTTTTGTCTCGCTACTCAGGCGTTCAAGACACGGCATTCCAAGAAAAACTTAAATCGAGTTAAAACTATATAATCGATCCCGATTCATCGACAAAATATAGGGCACGAGAAGGGACAAGAAATAACATCATATGTATTAAAAGGGAAAAAAAACTTTACATAAAAAAACAGGATGCCTAGCTGAGTTTTTATTTTATTTTATTTTTTTCTTTGAAGGCCACTCCAGTGTCAAAACCACCCCCTGGGAAACGCCAAGGAAAAGAAGGTCGCTTTCGTAATCCTTCGTCGGGAGTTACTGACGATTTTTTTTTCCTTGTCGATATTTGATTCTCGAAAGGACTTAAGCGAAACACGCGAAATGAATAAGTCACGTGGCGGCGGAAATGAATGAGTTTAAGACACTTATAAAACAGGTGAGCGGAGGAGCTGACACCATAAAACAGAGCCATTATTGAACGTGACATGAAAAACTTTGTACCGGTACGCGAACATTAATGACTTGTCAATGGAAATGAACGAACATGAAACAGTAAATGGATGAAAACAATTCAGCAAATCATTTTAAAGTAAATGCACCCAAACACATAAATGAATAACTTATATGAGGAAAATGGACGGATATCGCTTAAATGAATAACTCATATGAGGAAAATGGACGGAAAACACTTTAATGAATAACTCACAAAAAATGTACCAAAAAAACCTCTAACGAGTAATGAATAGAAAAGAAAGTGGTAAATTAGACTTTAACGAAATGACTCCACCAATTAACTGTACACAAAAAAGGAACAATAAAGACTTTGCTAAATGGCTTGCAAAACAATACGAAGGAAAGTAATACCTAGGAGTATCTTAGAAACCAGATCCTTTGGCTCCTTTAGAGTTCAAACCTAAACGATGCCAAGCAATCTGGCATCATTTGTGCAGTCTCGTGATCTGATTATCAAATGAGCGGAATCTCGACTCATTTCCATACAGAATTCTCAGCGCGATAACGCGGTAATCAAAAGGTTAAATAAATATTAATATTTGTGCTTGGATAGTGAACGAAAATAGACTTGTTTTCCTTCTCTGTAGCTTCCTGTTAAGAGAGAGAGAGAGAGAGAGAGAGAGAGAAGGAGAGAGAGAGTCTGATAGTGAAGGAAAAATAGACTCGTTTTCCTCTCTGTAGCTTCCGTTAAGAGAGAGAGAGAGAGAGAGAGAGAGAGAGAGAGAGAGAGAGAGAGAGAGAGAGAGAGAGGTCAGTTTGATAGCCTATGAAAATAAACTTGCTTTGCTCCTTCTTTGTATAAGAGAGAGTTATAGAGAAGGTCATTTGACAGTGTAAAACTTGCTTTAGTAGACCTCACATTTGAGAAAGAGAGAGAGAGAGAGAGAGAGGAGAGAGAGAGAGAGAGTTAGAGAGAGAGAGAGAGAGAGAGAGAGAGAGTGTGAGCGGAAATAGTTTATGCTTCTTTGCAGCCATTGCTATTAGAAAAGAGAGAGAGAGAGAGAGAGTCAGTGATCATTTTACCCTTTCATCAGTGACGCTTGCATTAATTGCTCTCTCATTAAGAAATTCTTGTCTTCCTCTACGAAACTTTCAAATCCTAACCAAGGTTGAGTGTGACTTCCGGACAACTTAAAAATACACCTGATCAACAACTAAGTGTTAAGAACAACATGGTATCCAGGATGTAGGTCGTTACTAAGGTAAATTATTCTGTGCACTTATATCTCTAGGATAATCTCCTGATTAGATAAACGTAGTGCTTTGGCTTTTGTGCGTTCGAAAACACATGCTTGCTCACGTGCATACAAACAAGAATGGAAAGGGGTTTGTATTTGTAAAATTTATATATATATATATATATATATATATATATATATATATATATATTATATATATATATAATATATATATATATATTATATATATATAACTGACAGATAGATTTTACATAAATATATAATAATTTATACATACATAATGTATATATATTGTATATATGTACATATATATAAAATAAAATACAAATATAAATACATATACATATATATATATATATATATATATATATATATATATATATATATATATATATATATATATATATATATATATATATATATATATATACACATATTTTTACATACATGATTCGAGTCACCTACCTTACTCAAATAAAAATGAATAAAGAAACAAAATAACGTCTCACCTGACAAAGAATTAGCAGCGCCTTCCTCACCCACCTATTGCATAAAGATATTCGTCGTCACATTATCCATCCGAATGATTCAGCACATCACTGGACGTTCGGTAATTTATGTCACTTTTTTTTGTTTTTTCACACTACAGTATTTATACTCCCACTAAACTTCTACCGCACAGGATATCGGACAAGATTAATATTCACTTGCGTAATGTCATTCTCGTTAACTCGCTGAAATATATTCTTCCGCACACATTTCTGTCACATTACCCGAGAAACACTACTGCGATATTTCCGAGGTTTTAGAAGGAATCCTTTTCCATGTTGTGATTTTTTTTTTCAGGAACACTGTGATAAATAGCAGTATAAAAAACATATTTATATGATTTTCTTGCATATTCTTTAGAGGGATCAATATGCCAGGGACACTGTGATAAACAGTGATACCCCCCAAAAAAAATATTCACGCGACTTCATGATAAATTCTCCAGATTATTAAATACTATGACACCGTGAACTAAAGCAATAACAAACATACATTTAGGGTTTTTCGGATAAAAGTCTTAAAGTTGAGTAACACGTAAACAAAAGCACCTTTTCTAGCATTCAGTGAGACAGACCAATCAGAACAACTGATCACGTCTACCTGCTTGTAAACAGGAAATGCTGACGAGGCATAATTCTAGTTAGCTGATTTCGAAAACTATAGAGAGAAGCAACGCAACCCGGTGCATCAAATGAGGCTGCATATGAATTCTCTACAGAATAAAGAGAACTGACTCCTTTTTATTCAGTATTCGATTCCGAGTGGCTGGGTTGTGGGGGGTGGGGGGAATAGGGAGAATGGGGTGATCAATAATTGGTATTAAGATAACAGGATCATGGTATGACTGTCATGTGAAACCCAAAATAGAACTCTTGTGTTAGTCACCGGGATTTTTCCCAATGCCTCAGAGACCAGTCGGTGTCGAAACCTCTACCAAGTGTAAGATGAACTCTGAAAGAAAACAGCCCCTGGTGACAAGAACCTTAATTTTCCACTGGAATACACTGTAACCCTTTAAAGAACCTTAATTTTCCACTGGACAACACTGTAACCCTTTATAGTACCTTAATTTTCCACTGGACAACACTGTAACCCTTTAAAGAACCTTAATTTTCCACTGGACAACACTATAACCATTTAAAGGACCTTAATTTTTCAATGGACAACACTGTAACCCTTTAAAGAACCTTAATTTTCCACTGGACAACACTGTAACCCTTTAAACCTTCATTTTACACTGGACATAACTGTAACTCTTTAAAGAACCTTAATTTTCCACGGACAACACTGTAACCCTTGAAAGAAGCTTAATTTACCACTGGACATAACTGTAACCCTTCAAAGAACCTTAATTTTCCACTGGGCAACACTGTAACCCTTTCACAGAACCTTAATTTTTCACTGGACAACTCTGCAACCCTTTAAAAAACCTTAATTTTCCACTGGACAACACTGTTACCCTTTAAAGAATTTTAATTTTCCACTGGACAACACTGTAACCCTTTAAAGAACCTTCATTTTTCACTGGACAACACTGTAACCCATAAGACTATACCTAACACCCGCTACAAAGGGGAATACACCAGCCATTACATGGTGCCTAACGTCAACCAGGGGAAAAGAAACTACATATAGGAAAGATTCTACTTCCTATTTAAAGCAGCCAATAATATCAAGGGGAATAAAAGAAGCAGCCTATGAGAGCTTGAATGTTGAGGTTTGGGAAGGAGGGGGGTGGGTAGCCCCAGGCAAAAGGAGCCTTGCCTGGAAGTTGGTCTCTTTGGTCAGAAAAGAAGGCTTTCACCTGAATTAATAATACGATACCGTTACTTACGGCTAAATAAGGAAAAGCTCCATATCAAATTAATAGGTGAAAAAGGATGTCAACGTATTTTTATACAATATTCTGCATACTAGTTATGTTGCATGGGGCACAGGCTATGACATACATCTGGTTTGATTCGAGAGTGTTTAACAACGTTATACAAGGCATTTTTCCACACTGATTTGAGAGAGAGAGAGAGAGAGAGAGAGAGAGAGAGAGAGAGAGAGAGAGAGAGAGAGAGAGAGAGAGAGAGCTTTGGCACCATTTATAGCAGAGGAGGCATGTGGCATACAGATGATAGGGTCCTCTGGCCAAAAAATAAAAGATAAGATCTTCAGTCATTTTAATTATTTAATAAATGAGCGCGTAACAATGCTGTTAGACGGCAAAAGCAATCAACACGACTGGCCCAATCGTCCGAAGGTCCTTTCTGCAAGCCACACACACACACACACACACACACTACTGTGTATGCAACACCTAGAAAAACACAGCTGTTTGGTCCCAAACCATCCCCCAAACAACCCGATCACATCCCATTTTTCTCAGGACAAATAAAAACACTGAAGATTCCTCCGGTTATTTTCATTCGCAGCACCACCGAGAAAGAAGCAAAGAGGAGGAAAACCGAAGGCGATTGCACGTGTTGCAAGTGAAATGACCCACAATCCACGAAAGTCCCTGTCTCGCTTCCACAACACACGCGACACTCACTGCCTGACTGGTTGACTCCGTCAGAGTCTCGAACGCCAGGGAGCGGGATTTTCCCCACCTACTACCACGACTAATACGGCTCCCCGACCCTCCCTCCCTTCCCTCCTCCCCTCACACAAACACACACACACACACACACGAACAGACACACACGCACACACCGGTACTACCTTGCTCTTGCAACCACTCTTCCCTATTCCCCCTCCCCTCCGCCACCTCCTATTCCTACCATTCCATCCGTCTCTCTCTCTCTCCCCCCTACCCGCTCCATCCCTCCCACTTTCCACAACCAGTCCACTTGGCTAATCTACCTTCAAACACATACTACCACAAACACATGCCGATTCCGAACTGTTAGCTTGGTTGCTTGGGTCCATCTTTTTCAATCTGCCGAAACTCGAACACAATTGGAAAATTGTATTTTGGAATGCGTCTGTGTCCGATTATAAAGTTTAATGTGCAAGATTTATATAAATGCGTTTCATCAATACATTTGTGCATATACCGTAAGAGCTTGTGCTGGTAGACACTATATTCATTTACCACTATCTTTCTCGGAATGATTCTGAGTGGCTACAAACTAGCACTCCTTCGAGAGAATATTACGAATAATATTTTTTAAGAAAATAATCGAAACAGTAAATGGACTAACAACTACCTAGACATCTAACAGAATTTCTTTTCAGAACACTAAACAGAGAACTTCAAATTCACCAAAAAATCAGAAAAGCTGAAATTTTCTAGTGGATATAAAACCTTATGTGACCTGCGTCCTTCAAAATAAATCCTCAGGGACATAAGACAGCTTTATTCGATAATTTGCTCACCTTACACTATTGTTTCCCAATTGCCTTCAGAGTTGCCTCAATCTAAGTAACAAAAACAATTACAAAAAAAAAAAAACCTTTGCAATTTTCTCGCTGACATGACATTTAAAATATTAACTCGCACACACACACATATATACATATGTACCTATATATATGTGTATATATATATTTATATGTATGTATGTATGTATATATATATATATATATATATATATATATATATATACACACACACCAGTATATCTTACCTATGCAATTCACACCGAACGTGCATTAACTATGTGCACCGTTAAATGCATATCGTTTGGATGAGTTCCGAAACCATTTTCCTACTTGCAAATGAATCTGGAAACCTTGTGACACACTGACACGCGCCGAATGAAACCCGCATCCGGCAAAAGGTCCCGACGAAAAACGCCGCAGACAACGGGAGAGAGAAACCGGAAGATAACCGAAAGGTAATTCCCACAATGGGAAGACTGGAAGACTTATGGACGAAACGGCCCCCAAAACACTTTCTTAAGCACTTTCTTGTTATTGCGGGGAACAGAAAGAAATCGTCTTTTACCGTAATATAAGGTCTGATGCCGATGTTTTCGATTTCGAAGCCCAGTGAACACCAGGTAACTTTTTTTTTTTTTTTTTTTTTTGCAAGCAGTGTTTACAAACCGTTTGGAATCATTTCAAAAATTTTTCGGTACAAATTGCTTCTTAACACCTCACAGACAGTTTGCAAACAAAATAGCTTTCGAGAGAGAATCTTGGTCAGTGAGGGTTACTTAAAAGAAAACTTCATGATAAAACTTTAGACAATATATTTTTAAACTAAGTAATTCAGAGTATTTAACTTCCATTCAATTAGATAAATTTCAAAGCATTATAGATACAGAAAATTTATGAAGATTATTTGCCAAGCGTAATAATAATAATAATAATAATAATAATAATAATAATAATAATAATAATAATAATAATAATAATAGCATGAGTTGCACTAGGGAAAAAATCCAGTTATGTATGGGGACAAATATATTTAAAAATAAATCTATATATCGAACAGATTTCCGAAAGGTCTCTATGTAGATTTATTTTTAAATATATTTGCACCCATATAATAATAATAATAATAATAATAATAATAATAATAATAATAATAATAAAGAAAAGAACAAATGGCGTACGGAAAGCACAAAAGATTATAAACTCACGACACGAGCGGGTTCATTAGGCAGACCTGGCAAACAGATTCTGCATCTCGCAAAGGCTTAATAACAGAAATCACGAACAGCCTTCACAGCCTTGGCCGACATTCTCCTCTTTCTCAACGTTCCCCTCTGCCGGAACTACGGGCCAGAAATCAAGAAACCCTCAGAATAACTCCCCGTCGAAGCCCTTTCGTCATACGAGATCGCGCCAACGGTGTATGGGAATGATCTGGCATGATGACCTCACCGGACAAAAAAAAAAATAAAATAAATAAAAATAAAAAATAATTAAAAATATTAAACTTAAAATTGGGGTTCCAGGCCTTGCATATTAGTGCACTTATCCCAGAGCCATGGGACGGTTTTGGGACTTTCTGCTTTTTAAAAGAAAAAAAAAAGGCCGAGTCGGCTACCTTGACCTTTCGCGGCTCCAGCCAAGAAAGCCTAAGGTACTTCCTCGTCGCATCCAGTTTTAAAATGGCCTCCTCTGCGAGCACTACTACTGCCGTCGCCTTCCCCCTCTCTCTCTCTCTCTCTCTCTCTCTCCGCTGCACTTACTGATCACCTCAAAATCACCACTTCAACCAGCGACTGAAGAGGTGAAACTTTCCTAAAGTAAAATAATTAATACTTAGATTCAGCCAGCCTTGTGCTGGCACGGGCTCTTGCTCTTCAGCAGCCCGTAACTCTCAAGTCGCTGCGGAGTGTCTCCTAATCCCTATTAAGCCATAAAGAGCGTTCATTCGGACGATTCATAAATATCATCAGTGCAAGAATAAGAGGGACGGTCCATCCAGATGGGAGACTGGAGACGAAGGGGAGCCTTCGGAAAGGGTCACAGGTGGCTTGTGAGAGAGAGAGAGAGAGAGAGAGAGAGAGAGAGAGAGAGAGAGAGAGAGAGAGAGAGAGAGGCGGGGAGAGGGACGTGGCCCTCTGAGCAAGTTCCATCAGCCAAACGCACGCACGCACAAACATAAGCGGCCTCAACCGCAAAAACTGGCCCTACGGCTTCGTTCTCCTCCTCTTGATAACAGGTGGAGGAGGAGGAGGAGGAGGCGGAGGAGGAGGTGGTTTGGCAGTAACAGGGTGGTACCAGCAATGGCCCTCCTCTTCCTCAGCCCAAGAATCCCGGCGAAAGGGGGCCCTATGCCCAATGACGTAGTTTGTTGTGAAGATTTGAGATGCCTTCGGGTGATGGGACAGGCACCACACGGCCCGGACTGGATCATGCCGACGATCTACGCGAAGTGGGACTGGATCGCAGCATCGATCGACGCAAAGCGAGATCCCGGTGATCGAACGAGGCGATTGAAACACACACGCTGGTTACCTGCGGTCAGAAGCGTTCAGTCTCTGCACAATGATTCTCTCCACCCTTCCGGTGAACACTGTCAAATGCCCGAGTACCGATGGCGGTTGCTGGCAATAATAACCTGCAGTGGCACAAACACTTTATTAACATACACGTATCCACCTGGTTGCTGGGATCTCCGGCGAGCTTTGGACCTCCATCGTGCAATTACTTTTAGAGCAGGTTTATTAAGAGATAGACACCAATATGGAGAAAAATGTTTGGCTTTCTTGTTATCTTTAGTCTACCTCTTGAGTTACGTCACTACAAAAGCATCTCTGAAGTTTCATAAATCATCATAGTTAGTCCGCAATAAACTATGTTTACATAAGTACATACACACAAACACACACATATATATATAATATATATATATATGTGTATGTATATATATATATATATATATATATATATATATATATATATATATATATATATATATATAAATTATATATGTATATATATATATATATATATATAAATTATATATATATATATATATATATATATATATATATATATACTTAACGACAAAATTAAATCTAACAAGTGTGTTACCTAGAGGAGAGAGAGAGAGAGAGAGAGAGAGAGAGAGAGAGAGAGAGAGAGAGAGACTGGATGGGTGGTAATTTGAGGTCATTAAATCACATAGGTGACCTCGACTGCAGCTACTGGTTCGCAGCTGAGTTTCAGTTCCCACAGATTCTGAACAAGGTCATTGTAATAATAATAATAACAATAATAATAGTGTATAATTTGTCAATCACGCAATTTTATCCTTAAGAAGGGTAACTGCGTAAGGTGTTCACCTGCCGGTTCTCGTGATGTCTTTTGGGATGATGTTGCTAGTCCTATACCCTATTCCACCTTGGGTGCGATCAAACAAACAAATTATTATTATTATTATTATTATTATTATTTATTATTATTATTATTATTATTATTATAGAATAAGAATAATAACTAATAATAACAATAATAATAAGTATATAATAATAAACAAATTATTATTATTATAATTATTATTATTACGCAATAATAATAATAATAATAATAATAATAATAATAATAATAATAATAATAATTAAGGGCGAGGCTGTAAGCTGTGAGATACTAAGTGTCCGGTGTGGTGTAAGTAGTTATCAGTCCGCTAACCCACCCGAATAAGTACATCAAGTAGTTCATGTAGTGTTAGTATTCTGCAAATGTGGTCATCCTTGGATGAACGAGTTAAAATACTGATGTCTTATCTTCTGAAGGCATCCCGCTTTTATATGTATTATTACAACATCGTCCTCACGTCCGTTTGAGTGCTTTTTTTCGAGTGTTTTTAGAGTTTTTTTTATTTATTTTATTTATTTTTTTAAAGTTATCCTGACAGAAAAAAGTCCCTGCTACCCAAGGACAGCGGTTCGTACCACGCTCTCCGGGCTGTCAAAGGTACCTTGAAACTGGGGAGGTAATTGAGAGAGAGAGAGAGAGAGAGAGAGAGAGAGAGAGAGAGAGAGAGAGAGAGAGTCTGGTTACGTAACCCACTGGGTTCATTCCGTACAAAGCTCCTAAGCATCGTTAATCATACCACCCAAGAGGGAAACCATGCCATTGTCAAAGCAGCGGTGCAACAAAGCAGATTACAAAGGCAACTTTGTATGCCCAGGCACCTGGAAGCTGTTGGTGGTTCACACCTGACTGAAGCTGTCGTTCACAGACGACAAAAAAAAAAAAAAATGCTAACAACTAGTTGCTTTAATTAATAAATATACACCTTTTAGTTGTGTGGTTTTGCATTTATTGGACAAACACTACAGGTTTTTTCAATATTTACTGAAGTTCATATGTTATCGGACAAGGAATATTCTCTCAGAAATATAGTCTAATGAATGCATCAAATCATTTAACCTGGCTTGCATTCCCATTGTTGACTGTACCCACACACTTATTTACAATGTGTATACCGTATACATATACATAAGGTCATTATATATACATATATATAATGTATATATATATGTATATATACATATATATATATATATATATATATATATATATATATATATATATATATAATATATATATATACACATATTATTACATCTTGCATATCTCCTTTACCACACAATTATTATATAACCCAGAGAGCAATCAACGCGGTCAACGAAAAATGCTACTCAATTCAAAAAATAAGAATAAACAAGAATAAATATAAAGCAGTTAAACTGATATTCAACGATAATCAAATTATAAAGGTAATCTAAAAGAATGTGTTGGACAGCGTTCAAAAACATAAATTAAATTAGCACTGAGATCAACTGGCAAGATTCGGGCCCTCACCCTCGGCTGTTTTACAGATATTTGAGATTTATTAATCTCTTATAGCTGATCTTCATATTAAATCTCTTGACACCGTGGTGTGATGAACTCATTGTGTATGCTGTATAGATTCGTTACATAACTCTGATCCTCCTTTGCATTCATATCTCTCCAGACTATACCATCCACCGCGTAATTCCAGATGTGCAATTAATGCTAACTGTCTTGCCATTTCTTCTATAATTTTATTAGAATTGAATAAGATAGAATATAGAATTTAGGCCAGAGGTCAAAGCGCTGGGATCTATGCTGAAACAGAAATTAACAGTAAGAGGGTGTGAAAGGTGTAAGGGGAGGAAAACCTCGCAGTTACACTATGGAACAATTGTTAGAGAGGGTGGAAAGTCAGACGGAAGAGAATAGGAACGGAGGTACAGTAAAAGGAATGAAAGAGATTGCAGCATGGGCCCGAAGGGACGCCCGCAAAGACCCTTAAGTAATGCCTACCGTGCACCGCGTGAGGTGCACTGGGCACTCCCCGGGATATATATATATATATATATATATATATATATATATATATATATATATATATATATATATATATATATATATATATATTTATATATATATATTTTTTTCTGTTGTAAACAAATTGTTTAATGATATTTCTAAACTTGTCAATGAATCTTTGGAACTTCCGAAGTTCGAACTGGGTCCAAATGAGTTTTTTTTTTTTTTTTTTTTTGATGAGCAGCCTGATTTGAGTCTCGCGCCGTATTTTGCAATCTATTTGTAATTTTTTTTATTATTTCTCTCATGTTTATTCTTTATTTCTCAGTTTTCTTTTCTGTACTGGGCTGCTTTACCTGTTGGGGCCCTTGGTCTTGCAGCATTCTGCTTTCCAACTAAGGTTGCAGCTTAATAATAATAATGAACTACTATCTTTGCTCTACACGTGGGTTTACCCATGCCACAGTAAAGTTTAGAATCCGACGCCATTTTTAACCCAATATTAGGGATTTCTCATGCGCTGACGAAAAGATAATTACGTAACTTTTTAATTCCTAAAAAAATCACACAAGCAAATAAATAATTATAGCCCAAACTCGTTAAAAACAGCGACCCAGGCAAGGGATTAAGCTAAGAAAAAATATATTATATATATATATATATGTAATATATATTTTTTCCTTAGCTTAATCCCTAGTATGCGTCGCTGTTTTTAATGAGTTTGGGCTATAATTATTTCTTTTCTTGTGTGAATGTCTTTATGAATTAAAAAGTTCTATTTATATATATATATATATATATATATATATATATATATATATATATATATATATATATATATATATATGATAATAGCCACAATGACGTCTTAACTTCTCGACTTTCTCGAATTCTTCTGATTGCGCTTATCGCAACAAGCATTTTATTCATGCCGGCTTGTAGTGATAAGCATATCCAGAAACGTGGACGAAGTCGAGACATAAGACAGCACTGTGGCTATCAAAAATACTTACTTATCAGGTAAAACAGGCCAGGAGTTATATATATATATATATATATATATATATATATATATATATATATATATATATATATATATATATATATATATATATATATATATATATATATATATATATATATATATATATACAGTATATATATTTCAAAAACATTATATGTATCATTTATATATGTATCTATATATAGTATATATATATATATATTATATATATATATATATATATATATATATATATATATATATATATATATATATATATATATATATATATATCACATGCAAGTATAGCGTAATTGACTAAAACTATTTCCGCTACGTAACAAAACCCACCCCAAGAGTACAACAGCAAGCGAAATTTCAAGGATTTTCTCAGACAAGCTGAGAGAACAACTTTAGCGTTCTCCCTTCGCAACAACAGCAGAGAAAAACACAGGAAACAAATAAATCGGGACCATATAAACAAAGCGCTGGAATCTCAATGTTCCACCATTCAGACACATATATGTGGTACGCTCACAGGGAAATACGATCCCTGGAATTTTTTGGGCGTTCCATTTGAAATGGAACTCATAAAGCATGCTTCCGTGCAACGACGTCCTTGATATACTTGAAATCATATTCTCTCTCTCTCTCTCTCTCTCTCTCTCTCTCTCTCTCTCTCTCTCGTTCTGGAGTGTGTTTATGGACCTGTAAGAAGGTAGAATATATATAATAACGTATACGAAATGGTAAATGTTTCAGTAAAAATTGCCTAAACAAAGGCCAATGGAGACCAATGCTCTAAACAGTAAATGTTACACAATTTGATTTCCAACATATAATTAAAACCCATACAAAAAAAAACTGACCTTTACGTTAGGATAAGGATGAAGGTACACGCTTCAGTAATAGTCTCATTACCTCTCACCTAAGCAGCCAAAAGCAACCTGTGCGTTAGGATGCTGCTTACTCTCTCTCTCTCTCTCTCTCTAAGTGTGTATGACTCGTGTTACCGGGAGAATAATACCATCCACGAAACGGTAAATGTTGCAGTACAAACTACCTAAACAATCACCAATGAAGACCAATGTTTTACGCAGTAAAACACAGTTACACAATTTGATTTTCCACATGTATTTAATCATTTAATTAATTAATTAAATACATTAACTAAATTAAGTTTCTACGGCGCAATCGAGTTTTCTGTACAGTCGCAACAACGTATAATCAAGGCCACCGAAAGTATTTTTACCTTTCGGTGGTCTCGGTATAATGCTGTATGAGCCGCGGCTCGTGAAACTTTAACAACGGCCCGGTGGTGGCCTATCCTATATCGTTGCCAGAAGCACGATTATGGCTAACTTTAACCTTAAATGAAATAAAAACTACCAAGGGTAGACGGCTGCAATTTGGTATGTTTGATGACTGGAGGGTGGATGATCAACATACCAATTTGCAGCCCTTTAGCCTCGGTAGTTTTTAAGATCTAAAGAGTGGGGAAAAAAAAAAAAAGTGCGGACGGACAGAAGACAAAGCCGGCACAATAGTTTTCTTTTACAGAAAACTAAAACTGACCATTACGTTAGGATAAAGAAAACATATTAATACGCAGCCTGATTACCTCCCACTGGTAAATCATTTCCGTACAACCAAAAGTATAACCGAAAGCAACCTATGCGTTGGGAAGCTGCTTACCCTGACGAACACCGAATCTCAAGCAGCAGCTGCAAAACAAGAGAGTGCCGAGTTCTGGAGGAAGGAGACGTTCACCTCATCGGTTCTTTTTCGGGACCCTGGGCCAAAGCTACCTACGAACGTTCGTGGGGTGAATGCCAATGAAGGAGGAGGAGGAGGAGGAGGAGGAGGTAGTCCCACACGCCTTGCTTACAACCCCTAAGCCTTGTACCATAGATCTGATGTTGGGTAACACCTTATCCCGTACGCCTTATGCCATACTTCGGGTAAGGTGTAGCACATTACGCTGTAGCCTACAGTATATGTTAAAAGGTGGTGCACTATCTTTTCGTCACATCTATAGAGAACGTATATATATATTATATATATATATATATATATATATATATATATATATATATATATATATATATATATATATATATATATATATATATATATATATATATATATATATATTTTTCTGATGACAAAGGGTGAAGTGGTCTCTACGCAATAAAAAAAAAATATATAAAGAAGAAGAAAAACAAGGATTTAAAACATCCGAATATACGATTTGTTTACGTAGTGTCTGGGTTGAGACATTTAATCATGAACTTTGATAGTTAAAAATGTTAAATTTCCTCTCCTTAGGATCCCATGATATACGGGATTGGCGTAGCTAATTTACATATTAATTCTAATGTTGATTTGCAGAAAAATCTTAACGTAAGTTTATCAACTACAGTAGAAATCTTATTCTTCAATCGCTATTGCTTTCGAATACTCGTCTTTCCAATAAACAGGGGCTGTTTTGCGTTTTGTTTTCATTTTACTCTACATATAAAATTGTTTCAAGTATTCCAAAAAGATAAAACTAAATAAATATCAATTCTAACATAAACATATTTTAACATGCAGGCAGTACGAGAGAGAGAGAGAGAGAGAGAGAGAGAGAGAGAGAGAGAGAGAGAGAGAGATTTCCAGGAAGAATTATATTTTCAGACCTTTCTCTTGCAGTGACATCTTAAACGGTTTTTGCCCTCCGTTTCCATAACGCACTTTCCTTTCCATTATCTGCTGAATCAAAGTTCCTCTCTTATACAAATTCTCTATGAAATGCGAAGATCCGTTTGCAAGGCTGCAGTATCAAAGCGTCCTAATATTAAAAGCTAGAATTCTATACATTAACATATGAACAGATAAACAAAATATAAGCAAAGCATAAACGTACGAAAAAACCGGTGAAGCTACAAGTTACCAAACTACAGGAACGATAAGAATATGCAATGTTTCAGAAGAACTATACTTTAAGCTTCACTTCATGTTAATTTTCACATAAAATTGATGGATCAGAATCTTTATCGGAGTTTTTGGTGTACAGTATATTATTGAAAAATGAAGAAATAATTAACAACAGTTAGACTATAATTATTGTGAGGTTTTACTAGATCTTTTTACTAGACTACCAAGTCAAAATACCTGCCTGTCATACAGATGTACGATCCTAACAAAGTGACACTGTATTCTACAAAAATCCACATTTTATGAAGTGGAATTTATGAAGCAGAGGTCATCTTGTCTCAGTCGACTCAGTCACTGCTTATTTCCCTCCAGAGCCAAACTGGAATTATTTCTTCCTGAATTGGCTCTAGCGTGTTCGTCTTTTTGCAGCCTCACTGACAACCTTCCATCAGAAGAATCATACAGAGAGAGAGAGAGAGAGAATGAATGTTTCTACAAACGGGAAACTTGGCTGGAATGTCATCCATGAAGGTAACAGGTACGACATATTATAAACAGCAAATGACCTGAATGCAATTCCAAGAAATAGTACCAATATAAACGTATAAAATACCAATAATAATAATCCGAAGAGCCCATTTCTGAGGCAAGAAGACACATGCCTTAGGGCGGAGGGGACCGGGAGAGGGTGTGGGGTGGGAGGGGCTTGAGAAAAAGCCGGAATGACGCAGCACAAAACAGCCACCTCAAGGACCATGAAACAAACTAACAGCACAGCAACCACAGCAGCCATACCTTCAGCAAACTATCACCATAACCACAGCGCCCACAACAACAACAGAAGCGAAAACCGGGACAAGACAGAAGTTGCAGGAACTAGATTAACACTGAAAAGTGCGACAACAACTTGTGTATTTAGTCTCATATAGAATGATGAGTACTTTTTTTCATTCATGATAGTGACACCTTCCCACTTGTCTGTTTTTGAAAATATGAGATCCATGTTTTTACCAAAATTCCTGACTGTTTACATGTCCTTTTGATCAAATAGCAATGAATGACGAAAACGAAAAATTAATATAGGCCTATACGTACTTGATCAAAAGGACATGAAAACACCGAGGGATTTGGGTAAAAGCAAGGAAATCATATTTTCTAAACCAGACAAAGCAAAGTGATTGTTTTACAAGCCATCAATAAATTGTCACTGTAATGTCACTGAAAAATTCTGAGCAAATAGAAATTCCTATTTGACATAATAGGGGTTAATATTTAGACTACAGATACGTATTAGTCTGAATCCATAAATTCAGACAAGGTGACGGTAACTGCTGAGTGTTAAAGGCGTAGATTTACCAGGCTGCCATTTCATCATTTAAAGTGCCATACTAACCTAGTTAAATAACAAGGTTTGACAACTTCCAGAATGCAATTGCTATGCTCCGCAGATATAAGCGAATAATCAAAGTTTAGGTCACTTTTAATATGGGATATTCAGTAGGTTTTCCATATATATAAAAAAGGTTATATAACACATTATTAACTGAAAGAATAACAGGCATAATGAACTCACATCGGAAAGTTAGTATGACGAATGGAATTTTGATTAGTCAATTTTTTGCTGTACAGTAGATGATGCGACACTTGGAACTACTCCGCCACCGCTGTGACTGAATGAGTGTATATGCACGCCACCCACACATACACACACACAGACACACACAATTGTGCGCATTTATGACTGTGTTTTTATCTAATAAAATATAATTACGGACCCCCACCCCAAAAAAAAAGAGTGAAGGCAAATGAGCAGGACATAAAGTAACAAAAACAAAATTAGATGTTATCTCGTACCTGTAAACGAAAGTAAGTTAACAGCAGATGTGAAGACTGTAGATAAGAAAGGACCAAGCATCCAAAGGGTCATATAAAGATTAAATGTAAACCTTAAATCAGACCAAACGGTTTCGGAATAAGTAAAAAATAATATATATATATATATATATATATATATATATATATATATATATATATATATATATATATATATATATATATATATATATACATATTCTACATACCACTCATGGCTAAAATGAAACAGGAATTTTACAGAAATGGTTAAATACGAAGAACACAAATATACATAATACTAAGCATCTACAGCGGATAGACAAGACAAGACGAGACAGACAAACATTCCTACACCACGATTAAATCTTAAAACAATGAAAAACAATGACAAGACACAAACAGGTAAACAATTGGACTAACGGACGCTAACAACAAAAACAACGCGGTAAGAAAAACAACGAAGACTTTCTAAACAGCTGAATGGCCAGGAGTAGAAAATTCCGAGAAAAGTGAAAGAAATGAGAGAGAGAGAAAAAAAAGAACAAAAAAAGCTGACGAGCCAAAGTATGAAACATACGTGCTATCGAGGCTTGGCTTCACAAAGTTTGGAAAACAACGTCTCCCGCAGCGCGGATAGCTAAATCAGGTACATACGTAAACCTCAGTCGAGATTTGTGTTCCATAACAGAACCGAAATTTAATATTTTTTGAATTCTTTACTATGTACTTTGTAGCAGGAATTTAAGGACACACAAAAAAGATAAAATATTCAAAACAAAGAAAACATAAATAGAAATATGTAAACATACATAAAAATAGATAACAATAAAGATTAAACATTTCTTTAAAAAAATCCTTAAAAATAAAAATATATAACGATTTAATAAACAAACATATATCAAAAATAAATTAAAACTGATAGAAAATGAAAAAAATAGAAAAATGTGAAAATGTATATATATATATATATATATATATATATATATATATATATATATATATATATATATATATATACTGTGATAAAAATTCACCAGGTGACTAACACCTATCAACTATAATTCCACTTCGGTATTATTTCCAATGTAGAGCAGAACTAGATACTAAATGAAATTTGTAGCTTAATGTTTGTGTATAAAAAAATGTCACAGTGATGTGATAAAATTTCATATACATACATACACACATATATATATATATATATATATATATATATATATATATATATATATATATATATATATTGATGGAGACAGATTTAAAAATAGATAAAGCAGCCTAATTTGGTATTCCATACCCATTCTCCCGTTACCTAACAGCAGCAGCAGTGAATACAAAGTAGACTTCTAAAAATCAAAGCGAATTCTAGACCGTCGCTCAAATTAAAATATATTGATGCCAGTCTTCATGACCTAGACGGAAAGAAACATTCCTCATATTAAATAAACACAAAATAAAAAAAAAAATCATTCAATAATGCATTAATCGTGCCTTTTCTTGACCTATACGACAGCCAGGAATATAATGTCCAAGCAATATGTTAATCTAAACGGCAAGCATTCTCATCACGAGACTTTCCTTATCCCTTGCTCTCATTCTCGATTCTCAACACCCGTCCCAGTAATGGCTGGGAGAAAGTAAGGCGTCGGCTCCTCGCTCATAATATCATAATATCTTCCTCCACACACACACACACACACACACACACACCACTCTTTACCACCGGCTGCCTTGGAAAATATGAGTCTAATGATTTGGCAAAGGATTAGGACTTTTCGTGGTAGTATTAGCTCGCGGATAATGCTGTGGATAGTATATTGTGTATTTAACAGTTTTAAAATACTTTAGATGTTCTTTTATTTCTAGATCTGTCAATATTTTAGGATTTTTTCTTTAGCTCTGCTCACCACGTCATGCAATGCTGTAGACGTCAGGGCAGTACCAGGTGGACGCATTTTCACCAAAAATGGAGTCTCCTTCCTGGGCAAGTGTACTAGTATAAGTGGTGTATAAGTTAAGGAACTTTCTATTCACTATAATCACATATAGGATAAGGAACTTTCTATTCGATATAATCACATATAACTTAAAGAATTTTCTACCCACTACACGGTATAATCACATTTGCCTATTTTCTTAGGCGAAAATGTGTACGTCTGTACAATGAAACTCCTTTAAAACAATGTGACAAGATAGATTTTTGTTTAATTTTTGGTCTTTTCATTTTCTTGGTTACAAAGCAACTTGTTGGCCGTACAGAGTCCCTTGAAAATCTTAACACTAGTCACTAAACACAAATTAGTTGATTAGGTTTATAACTGCGAACACTTACTGTCCAAGAAACGATAATAACCTCATACAGTATAGTGAAAGTCTGTGCCAGCCAAATTCAGTTACTATCTCTCTCTCTCTCTCTCTCTCTCTCTCTCTCTCTCTCTCTCTCTCTCTCTCTCTCTTACCTAAGTTATTCATCACACGGAAATCTGTTCAACACATATATTTCAATAATCTCGGTATACTGGCCAATATTAAATCTATTTAACCTGATCATTCGTTTCTCTAATCAATCTCCTTAGACCGAAAGCTAAATTCAATCTCCTTACACCGAAAGCAATTTAGCTTTCTGTTTCTTAAAGAAGCTTTAGTTTCCTCAATAACTACACATCTGGGTGACAGCTCGAGTAGACTCAGAGGATGGACACTCAGAATTGTGTCTCCCCATTCGACAAATGACTTGAGTCTGTTTCGTGCCTTAACGTCCCCGGAACAGCGGCTGTACATTCAAACGTGGGCTTTCTTCTTCTACTCGATAATGCGTTGGAAGCGTGTCTGCAGGTTCACACAACCACAACAGCGGCTCGTGTAGTCAACTTTCGTCTTGGTTCTACTTGCTGGTTATAACACAATCGGCCTTCTTGCGAGTACCCCTGTATTTTATTTCTATACGCTACTCGCTTAACCGGAGGAATTTAGGTGCTAACTTTGCAATTAAAGATTCTGCAAAAACTCTGTTCCCTATTACGCTGTTGCTTACATAACTGGTTAAAATCAGTCTGTTACTTATTATCTTGATTCCGTTCTCTAACGTGACATTCTCAAAAGAATAAATTTAAGCGAAAGCGGTAAAGTAAAACTATAGGAATATCTTCCAAACATTGTTAGGAAGAACCTAAACTCCTCCTTTACACTCCGAATACAGAAATTATCATTCATACACTACCAAGAATATGGAAATACCTAACAAATGAGGCCATGAATACGGAAATGCATTAAGGCACTGCCAAGAATATCAAATTACCTTCCGGACACTGTAGAGAATACATAATTGCTTGCAGACGCAGTCAAGAATAGAATACATTACAGACATTACCAAGAATATGAAAATGCATCCCAGGCACTGTCAAGAATACCGAAATACGGTACAATCAACAAAGAGTTGAGATATCTTTTAGTCACTGCTAAGAATACGGAAATAACCTTCCTCAAGCTTCAAAACTGAAATATTTCCCTAAAACAAAAGACAATACAGCGTTGGCAGTGGGAACCGTAAACCAAGGCGTGGCTGATGTGTTCAACTTTGAACCAAGTCTGTTTGGTGGTCACATTACTCGCTAAAGGGTTAGTTTCAGCACTGTAAGATTATGCAGTCTCCGTGAATACTAACATTGGGCTTTGCTTGATGAAAATTCAGCCTCTGATTTTCCTTCCTTATCTCTCTCTCTTTCTCTCTCTCATTGTATGTATATATACAAGAAAGTTTTTTTTTATGGTTATGTTATGTATAATATATATATATATATATATATATATATATATATATATATATATATATATATATATATATATATATATATATATATATATATATATACTTATATATATATATATATATATACATATACTTTTTATAAATCTACATATATATAAATTCCCATAAAATAAAAAGTCTTGCAGTTCGTTCTCTCTCTCTCTCTCTCTCTCTCTCTCTCAAGCAGTCGGTAACAAGATAAAAACGGACTACCGGTGCGGGACATAAAGACACCGGGAAGCACCATATAATAGGCCACTTTAGAGCGAATTGAGGTTTTCAAGGCAAAGGCCCAGGTCCCGAGACTTCTGCTGCTACCCAACATCCTCCTGACTCCCACGCAGCTTACAACATCCTTCATGAAGGACATGAAAACATCAGCTTTTGGGAAATACTTCAACTTACTCGAATGACAATAGAGACAGAAGTTATATGTTTAATGCACAAATACATGGCTTTCAGACACCATCAGCTTTTGGGAAATACCGCAACTCACTCGAATAATGATACACATAGAGGTTATGTGTATAATGCACAAATACAGGGCTTTCAAATGTAGTTCAACTAGACTGCTATGCATTGCTTGAAACACAGAGTAACTGCATGCACAGGAGCGCGCACATATTTTGTGATATTATGCGTGTGAATATTGGCTTGTTTTTCTTTAAGCTATTCCATGTTATGGGAAAGCAGTTAATGTGGAACAGCATATTCATATACTTGTACACTATAATTATGTATATATATACATGTGTGTGCGCGCGTGTATACACATGCAACATCGTGCCACAGTCCTCCTTATATTCCTGAATCAAGGATGAAAAGTTTGGGCAGATCTAACTTGCACATTAGCCTCTTCCTAAACCTATACAGAAGACTCATCAGGACAGCACCGATCTTTCTATACATGTTGCACCACTCGACTCAGCCTCTTGATTCATGGTTTATAAAAGTCCTTCCATTCCAAATCCTTTCACCCAATCTAGCCAACACTTTCCGTCCTCCCAAAAGCTTTCGAGTTCTATACTCTTTCCATCAGTATAACACCGTCTATTCTTTCCACGTGACTTATCCATCTATTCTCTCCACATGACCTATCCACCTGAAAATTCTTAACTACGGTCTAACGTAAACTAACCTTTCCACCTCTTCGTATCTCCATTTTTCTCACTATTTCCATCTTCTTACACAATATCTACTAGCAAACAATCCACCTCAAAAGCTTCAACCTTTTTTCTGTCAACGCTCTACTTTCAAAAAGCTGAAATGGTTCAGGTTGCAAAGTGTTTGATGTTCTAACGCTAACCTAAAAGGGAAAAAAAATGCGACTAATAGAGAAGAGGGCAGTACATTATTCTCTTTCAGATAACAGTAACAACCGTATGCGACAACAAAGGTTGAAATAAAATTCCACATCATAACACTGAAAGGAAATAAATACTAAAATCCCATAACATATAAACAGCCTACATACAGTTGGACGAATGAGTCCCGATGTCCACGCCCTCTTATGCAGTTTCACACCTCACCAATCTAAAGCCAGCTCAATCTAAAACCACCCAACCTAGGGTATGCATTCTTACACAACAGACCACCATGGGACAAGAACATGAATATATACATATATATATATATATATATATATATATATATATATATATATATATATATATATATATATATATATATACATATATACATATATATAGATATATATATATACATACACATATATAGATATATATAATATATATATACATACATATATATATATATATATATATATATATATATATATATATACATATATATATATATATATATATATATATATATATATTTATATATATAAATACTTCACTTAAAGCAATGATTAAAACCCTACTCTCATAAAGAATTTGAGAACAGTCTTAGAAATACGTCCGAAAACGGATTCAAGTTGCTGCATCTGCACCTGAGAAAAAGGTATGCTATGGCAATGTGCACGTAACCCAGTCCAAGAAGCAGGTGCGTGGTCAATGCAGTGCCCAGTAAAATGCCCCTTAACAACAGCTCATTTAAATTCACTTCAATGCCCATGTCACCGGCCTTCTTTGGTTTCGAGTTCAAGTTGCTATAAGATTGCAAACTGTGTATGCATAAATGTATACAGTATTGTTATTATTATTATTTATAATAATGAGCATAATATTCTTTGGGAACAAGTTATACGACCACGAACTTGCATTGCAGTATTTAATGGAACAGAATGTCCATGCGCAAATGAAGAATAATTCAAAAGGATTTTATGTATATATATAATATATATATATATATATATATATATATATATATATATATATATATATATATATATATATTTATATATATAATAACCATAAAAAATACAGTATATATATATATATATATATATATATATATATATATATATATATATATATATAATATATATTATATATTATGTATATATATTGAGAGAGAGAGAGAGAGAGAGAGAGAGAGAGAGAGAGAGAGAGAGAGAGAGAGAGAGGAGATTAAAAAAAAAAAAGAAAACACTAAACTGAGTCTACTGGTTTCAGCGGAAGTAACAACATGCCTAATTTGTCCAAAGAAATATTGACCAAAGACGATTTGCAAACAACAGCATTTTACCCACAAAAGCAAAATCATGGGTCCTTTTTGCCAAAACTCAAGCCAATTCGCCCTGCAGTGCTTTCCCACAGACAAACAAGGCAGCAAAATCAAACCAGACAAGTAAAGCGAATTAGGCTTCATGAAGCTGCATTGTGGGAGCGAAGCCCATGTGCTTCCTAATGAAAACTCAACTGCCCAATTGCACCTCTCATTAAAGGGTGGACTGGCACACCGGTTGGCAAGCCAGTGGTGCATTGTGTTTACCTTTAAGCCCCAAGCGACGCAGTTGCGGACGTCTGGGGGGGACCCACAAGGATTCTATGTGTGCCCCTGCAGAAGATACAGAGGCCCAACTCTTCAGTTGTTTGGGTTCATCTTGCAGCTGAAGGCGGTGATGGTTTCATCTAACAGAGAGGAACAGATATCCCACGGAAACAAGGAGGCCACAGATGTCCAAAAGCCTTGCCTAAGCAAGCGACCAGGGGTCTCATTGTGATGGTTGTTAGTTTGCAAGAGGCACAATGACAACAATTCGATCCAAATACGCGAATTCATTCGTTCAAACAGACCAGAAGTTCTGGAAGGAGAGGGGAAGGCTGGAGACGAGGGCCAAACATCGCAGTACCAACCTTAACCTGCGACTTCCTTCAGAAGCAATTAACCTCTGTAGGGTTGGCATTGTTAAGCACATGCCACGTGTCACACTGCTGTGGCGGAGCTGTCCCGCTGGGCTTGTTCGTCCATTACCTTAAACTCTTCTATTTAGTGGCAATCGGCGGTCACTTAATTCCAGAGGTTGTATGATTAAACTTTTCTTTGTTGGACGTCGCTGCTTTGTAAATTTGTCCTTAATAAAAGTTAGGCGGTAACTTACTGTTGTCTGGTATTTTTAATCCACAGGACGACTGACTACTGATGCTCTTCTTAGAACTGCGCAATTTTTTTTACTAACCTTCTTCACAATCATTTTTTCAGTGCTTTGAAAAACAACTTTGTTAAGGCATTATAATTTTTACATATAAAAAAATTCGTTACTCATGCCCTGCATAGACTAAAAGTCGGACTTTTGCTTGTTCTAACAATGAGCTGTGAAAACACTTTTGCAAAATTAACCCAAAGTTTATCA
>NC_089793.1:13190323-13200323 GCF_040412425.1 Macrobrachium rosenbergii | reverse complement strand
CCACCCTGATCCCCCACAACCGCCACCCCCCGCTCTCTCTCTCTCTCTCTCTCTCTCTCTCTCTCTCTCTCTCTCTCTCTCTTCCTTTACTTTCATTACCAAATAAAAGTTATTACATAAAGGCTTCTATGACATATTTGGAATAAATTCTCTCTCTCTCTCTCTCTCTCTCTCTCTCTCTCTCTCTCTCTCTCTCTCTCTCTCTCTCTCTCTCTCAAATTCCAGCACTTTCATTGCAAAATAAAAGTGGTTACATAAAAGCTTCTATAACATATCTGGAATAAGTCTATATAACAGTGGCAAATTTGTATAGATTAATATGCTTATATCAGGTTTTACCGTAAAATAACTATTCAGAAAGCCTTAAAAAAAGGTGAAATATTAAGCAAAACCAAATCCGCCAAAGATGTCGCCATCTGTTTCCAGTGAAAGCACAAGTAAAAAGAGGTAAATGGCAACTCCCGCACAATCTTCCCAGCTTCTTTTTTTATTTCTTTTCTCTGTCTTTCGTAAAGGCGCATTTTTTATGATCCGGCTCACCCGCCCATCTTTTTCTCTCGCCATGATAAAAAGACATCATCAACCAGACTGGTTTCCTTTCAATCAGTGATAGAGGAAACGATCCGTTAAGGAATTCTATTTAATAACAGTAATCTCTATGATGGCGTAATATAGATTCAATAGCATTATGCAAAAATTCCTCTTTTTTATCGGAAATGATGATGCTTCGTTCTGCTAATTTTTCAAATTACGCAGTCAAAGAAACAATTACAGTGCGACAAAAACCCATCAGATTTTTTTTATACAGTGAACATCAGTAGGCCTACACCAATATCATCTTCAGTAGCCATATCTGCGTCAGTCTGTTCCACTCATGAGGCCGAGCGGTAGCACCTAGATTTATTATACAGAGAACATTCAGTAGGCCTATACTAATATCATCTTTAGTAAGCATGTCTGCGTCAGTCTGTTCCACTCATGAGGCCGAGCGTTAGCACTTATATTCATTATACAGAGAACATTCAGTAGGCCTAAACCAATATCATCTTTAGTAGCCATGTCTGCGTCAGTCTGTTCCAATCATTAGGCCGAGCGTTAGCACTCAGATTTATTTTCCAGTAGGCCTATACCAATATCATCTTTAGTAGCCACGTCTGGGTCAGTCTGTTCCACTCATTAGGCCGAGCGTTAGCACTCATTATACATAAATGCTTCGACGTCCTTCTGACATTACCAACAATGTCGATACCTTTTAAAAATCTGTAATCTTACCGTAGTGCTCTGTACCTTTGAGCACGATTGATTCACACTAGAATATCAAATGCCATGTTCTTATCTACTTGTTCCTACATACACCCTCTATTACACTTATTGCTTATTCGACCAACATGTATATTCACTTTCTCACCAGGTCCCTGTATCCTGCGCCGTTTTGCACTTAGCCATACCCAGCCAGAGATCCATATCTAAATGTAACTAAGTTGTTCATAAGATTTCTCCGAAAAGACACCCAAGTCTGAGAGAGAAAATGGCAGAAGAGAACAAAAAATAAACAGATAGGTATAAATAACGAGTAAATGAATATTTGTGTATAAATTCAGCAATACAGGTTAATAAAGGAAAGCAGGAGTCAGGTGTGTACACACACACACACACACACACACACACACACATATATATATATATATATATATATATATATATATATATATTGAGATACGATATAGTAAAGAGAGAGAGAGAGAGAGAGAGAGAGAGAGAGAGAGCGAGAGAGAGAGAGAGAGCGAGAGGAGAGCATCAAAAAACGGGTCAGACTTCTGCACAGTGTGTAACACCATCATTCTTGATAGAGGTTATGGAAGTGTCTTATTGAAAAAGATATTTGAGAAGTTCTGTATTGTGAAGATTACGGAAGTTCCTTGTTGAAAAGGAGATCAGGGAAGTTTCCTACTGAAATGGAGATTATGGAAGCTCCATATTTAAACGGATATAATGAAAGTAATCCCCTTTCGGCTGAAGCCAAAACCAAAGAATCAAACATAGAAGACAATTATGCCAGGAAGCTGACACCCAAACAGGAGGACAATATTACGGCACCATTTGATAATATATGTACAAGAAAGCTCGGAGCCATAGATATCGACAACTAGTTTCAAGTAGTGATAATTTCAAAAACAGTAATATCTATCACAGAACGAGAGTGCAGTACTAGATCAGTTCATCTATGAAGTCTCAAGTTTCGACAGAGATCGGCCCGTTGCACAACTGACTTCACAGCTCGCTGGAACGTTCACGATGCCTGTCGCAGCCACTAGCAACCTAATCTTCCAGTGAAGTGAGGGAGGGAAGAGTAAAGGAAAAATGTTCCATCATCTGCATAATACGAATTTTCTGGACAAGCAATCCCGCCATTTTTAAAACTAAAAACACTAAAAGGTCCCAGGACGCTACCCTGAGGAACACGATACAAATATGTCAAGACTAATAAAAAATATTACAACAGTAACTCTTAGCTGTCTGTTACTTACAAGTAAGTGAATGATATACAGTGAATAGCCACCAACAGCTGAGTTACAAAGTTTGCAGATACTTAAGAAATTAAAGCAAGCCTAGACTTGCACCTGTTGTCAAGGTTGTCCTGAAAGCAACTAAATAGATCTAAAGGACACAGCTTCACTGTTTCAGTTAAGCATATCGGCTTCAGGAAGTTAGTTTCTAGACTCAAGGTACTTACGTAAAGGCTTAAGATTAACTCTGGACAATCTAAGTCAAGGGTAGACTATTGGACGCTCCCCACGAGGTTGTATTTTCATCGTTTGAACTTACACCTTACCCTCCTTAAAAGTCTTGGCATTGTATTGTGTACCCGAATCCAATCAGTTTCAATTTGAGAAATGTTACTTCTCACTTGAGAGGAATATATTATCATTTATATACATATAGATATATATATAAACATAAATATGTATATATATATATATATATATATATATATATATATATATATATATATATATATATATGAGAGAGAGAGAGAGAGAGAGAGAGAGAGAGAGAGAGAGAGAGAGAGAGAGATTATAAAACACCCACCAAACAATTTACCGTCGTTTGTCCTACAAGGTTTATCACGGCACACTAGGAAAGGTCTTTCAAAGCTTACTGGTCAGTTGACCTTTACAAGTTCTCGGCACGTGTAAACTTCCAACAACTCACCTTCAAAGGTGATATGATACACCTTTGACAGCTGTATAATTTACTTGCAGCAACTACCTTTCGACCCAGCTGAAATGACAAAGTTGCGAGCACACCATTAGAAATAATGCTCGAGTGATCCTATACTATTTCTCGGACGATGGTTAAATGGCTCGTGTTAATGACAAAAATCATCTAATGTTGCTATTCTACCGGGAAACTATGCCATTATCCTAAAGCTTCTCTTTTCCTTGGTTGCCATAAGTTTTCTCCACTTGAAAGCAAGTCAAACTTTCTGTTGTCATTTTATCTCTCTCGTTCCCACATTTTTTCACCACAGAAATAAACAATAATTGTCGAAGGAGTTCTATGCAATGCTTCTCTTGCGTACATTTACTCTACCTCCTATAACTTCCCTTCTTTTAAGATGTAGGCCTATCATTCGTTTCGTATTCGAGGCTCGTCCTACCGGCTCTTATCCAGTTTGTCTAACAGGCTTCATTTATTTGTCGGTTCCAGTTCATAGTACAGTAGAATAGAACAGAATATACAGTTTAGGCAGAAGGTCAAGCGCTGGGACCTATTAGGTCATTCAGCACTGAAAGGAAAACAGTAAAAGATTAAAAAGGTGCGACAGGAGGAAAGTCTAGCAGTTGCGCTATGAAACAATTGTTAGAAGAGGGTGGAAAATAAGATGGAAGAATGAATATGAATGGAGGTACAGTAAAGGGAATGAAAGGGGTTGCAGCTAGGGGCCGAAGGGACGCTGCTAAGAACCTTAAATAATGCATACAGTGCACCTCGTGTATGGTGCACTGGCGTCACTATCCCCCTACGGGGTTAGCTTGCTTGAATATGCTCAGTATCTGCATCTTTTTAGTTAAAAGCGTAGCTTACTGAATAGGCCTAGTCGATTTCTTCCCTTCATCTTGAATTTTTTTTTTTTTTCAAAGAAACAAAGAGCTGACGCAGCCACGCTATATAATGGATCCGCATATATACTTAACCACAAAGATTGAGTAAACGCATATTCAGTCATTTTACGCCCAAAGTAAAAACTACATTCCGTCGATTAGTCTAGCTAAAAGGTAATGCATCCAACCACTGAAAACTGCAATTTAATTTATCCTTGGCTCGGTACTCCGTTCCCCCGCGCCTGGGCGATTTCATTCGCCGTGAAACTTCCTAAAAGTAATTAAAATTCCCTCCCCGTGCAAGCGACGCCATGAAAAGCGACAATGGAAGTGTCCATAAGAGTCCAAAGCAACATCACGTGACCTGTCCCCAAGAAGGGTCGGGGCCATCTAGTTGCCACAAGTTCTCACTCGCTCCCTCTGTTAATGGACGAGTAAATGAACTAAAAAGCAATAAATTCTCTCTAGCCTAGTTACCCAGAGCAAACACACACACCACCTCTCTCTCTCTCTCTCTCTCTCTCTCTCTCTCTCTCTCTCTATTAATCACCTAGAGAAAGAACGAACGGTACTGCTCTAGAGACAATCTCCAGCCTCGTTAACACAAACACAGACTACACCCCCTCTCTCTCTCTCTCTCCCTCTCCAGATCAATGAATGAAAGAATGAATGAGCTAAAAAAAAAAATATATAAAATAAAAAACGGAAATTATCTCGCCTTCATCAAACAACGGTCCTCTATAAATGACAGGTTTCAACGGTCTGACGGAGGCATCATCACTGTAACTGTCAACGGCTGAACCGATAACATTTTACGGCGGAAGAGATAAGAGCTAAATCTAGTTTCAGGTGACGAGGCGTAGCAGTCTTCGCTACTGAAGTGATCAGAAACTTTCTATCACACCCAGTTATTATTGGATTATACAGCTGCGTTGCTGTTATATTTCTATTTATTATTATTATTATTATTGGAGCGACTGCAGACCGGGTATGATGATGATGATGATGATATGATTATTATTATCATTATTATTATTATTGCTTCAGTACTAATATCTGAGAGACTGTTGAGGGGGGGGGCAGGGTTAAAAGTATGATTTTGCTAAAAAGTACCCAAAATCCTAATACATCCTAGCCTAACATAACCTTACCTAGGGCACTGTGTACTGACCTGGCCAGGGTAGTTTCACCAACCCTGTTCTATGAAGATTTCTGGGTATTTTCGGCGGTTTCTGAGACAATACATTAACCCCTGGTCTGGGACCTACCCTTAATATCAGAATACCATGTAAAACAAAGTAATACGCATGAGCTCAGCGTCAACTGGAGCAGAAACCAATCAGGTACAGTACCAGTAACAAATAAAGAGAAAGTGGAAAAAACGTACTCCTTGATCACACCCGTTTATCACGAACCAGACCCTGCATTTAATTAATTTCAGTACGGTCCGTGCATAACGATGAACTGAAGTCAAGAATTACTTACGTAAACTGATTACGTAAACTGATTAGCGACCCTTACTTGTAATGCTGTGAATGAACCATGACGAAATGCGTTAACATGGGGAATTGTGTCTTTTTAGCTACTAGCTACCAAGCAACATCTTATCTTGCTACATAAGCTGCATTTAACTGAACGTGAAGGCTGACTGCAGTATCTAAAAAATTAAAATCGACAAAATACTATAACTACTGTACATACTCTCGTAAGCCACCTTCGAATCACTATCTCTAAATTATAGTCACCAGACAGACGAAGAAAGTTAGCCAGGTAACTACAGTAATAGCGTTATGCTGACATGAGTTGACAACTTTCACTCCTGAGCCGAAGAGGTCGACTGTGTGTGCGTGTGTGTTTCCAAGACTGTGCATCGTGACGCCAGTCATCCTCAGTCTTTTGACTCTTCCGCTGTTACTGGCTAAAACCACTTTCGTCGTATTGTAGAAAGAGTTGTATTGAAAACGAAGCCCGACAGATGGTTGAACTGGAAACAAAGTTCAGTGTGTTTAAAAAAAAAATATATATATATATATATATATATATATATATATATGTGTGTGTGTGTGTGTGTGTGTGTGTGTGTGTGTGTGTGTGTGTGTGTAGTTGGGTTTTTATGTTTCCACACTGAAGAGGGAGTCCCGAATTGTATGTGTTTCTAAATATATTTGTTCTCCAATTTGCGGTTTCTTTTTCAACTTTCAAAGGTCTTTCAATCACTATATATATATACTTATCATTTATCAATATATATATATATATATATATATATATATATATATATATATATATATATATACAACTAAATTAAGTCACCACTTTGTTGCATTCTTACATCTGCTAAATCAACGATGAACTCTTGTGCATCAGCCACTTCATGCATTTCCAAATACAGCTCTCGATCCCCATTTTTATTATCATGCTATCATTGGTAACATTTCTTCTTCAAGAACAATACGGTCCAAGCACTTCCATTTTTCCATCAACCGTAATAACACTCAATATCTTCAGTGACCGCCAGGGAGAGACATTCCTTACTTATTTACTTTTATAACAAACCAGTCATTCTCCTATGTAAACCTTCTTGCATAATAAAACTTCCTAATAAGTTTAAGAAATACCATTTGTTCTATAAATTCTCAACATCCACTACAAAGACATTTATCACCAGACTTCTCTAAATGAACAAACTTAGCCTGAAGAGTTTACCGTTTACTTTTGAACATATGTCATATCTTCTTTGCAGCTCTTTTCATATGTTCATATTCTCCATCTTGTCTTCCCTTTCCTTTTCTGTTCAGATGAGACTTGTTTGTTTTATTACTTTAATTATACTTGATTTCTTTTATTTTATGTTTTCTAGTATTCTAGTTTAGTATTGTGACTTTGCAAACAGAGCCCGCCAGATTTACTGACACTTCGGATTGGAGGATTAAACAGTGAAATGTCTTATGCGCATTGCTATCTTTCTTTAATGTTACGGAATGAAAGGGATAAAGTAGAACATAAATGAACTTGTCATTTTGTTGACATTTCTTGGTATATAAATAGGCCTACTGGACTTACCTACATTAAGTCAGGCCTATTGGACTTATCTACATTAAGTCAGGCCTACTGGACTTATCTGCATTAAGTCAGGCCTACTGCACTTATCTGCATTAAGTCAGGCCCACTGCACTTATCTGCATTAGGTCAGGCCTACTGCACTTATCTGCATTAGGTCAGGCCTACTGCACTTATCTGCATTAAGTCAGGCCTACTACACTTATCTGCATTAAGCCAGGCCTACAGGACTTATCTCCATTAAGTCTGGCCTACTGGATTTATCTCCATTAAGACTGGCCTACTCGACTTATCTACATTAAGTCAGGCCTAATGCACTTATCTACGTTAAGCCAACCCTACTGGACTTATCTACATTAAGTCAGGCCTATTGCACTTATCTACGTTGAGCCAGGCCTACTGAACTTATCTACATTACGCCAGGTCTACTGCACTTATCTACATCAAGTCAGGCCTACTGGACTTATCTACATTAAGCCAGGCCTACTGCACTCATCTACATTAAGTCAGGCCTACTGCACTTATCTGCATTAAGTCAGGCCTACTGGACTTATCCACATTAAGTCAGGCCTACTGGACTTATCTACATTAAGTCACAGCCAAAAGCCTATCCGCATTAAGGCTCGACAATGTTTTCACTAAAAAGTTAAAAAATTAATGTAGCAATGTAAAACTCTGCAAAAGTTCACAGAGTGATCAAGTCCATCAGTGGTTATAAGCATAATTTACATGTTTCACTCCAGCCAAGAAACACTGAACAAAAACACGGAACACCCATACATTAGGGCTTCTCGCTCATGAATCCCATGTTGATCAATTATGATTCATCATCGTCATCTGACCCTTTACATGACTAATAAACAATATCCCTTCGCCACTTACCCCTACACATGACAATAAAATGACTAAACTGTCTCACCAACCCCTCTTCTCTCTCCACATACATACAGAGAGAGAGAGAGAGAGAGAGAGAGAGAGAGAGAGAGAGAGAGAGAGAGAGAGAATGCCCTTCAGTCAGAGTCATTCCCCATCCATCCCTTCCCTACCCTGCCATTCCCTTCCCGTACATGTAATCAGACCTAATCATTTTCTATCATTCGATTCCAACGCTGATGACCAATGCACCAAGTAGTTGTTGCTGTCGGCCGTGTACAGCCACCACACTTCCCGGATGAAAGAACACGGAGCCACAGTGGCATCCCCTCATGCCAAAGGTGTGAGGGAGGGAGCCATATGCCCCGTCATAAAGCCAGAGGCGTTACTACAGTACCTTTACGTCCGCATCACATCACGAGGACAGACACGTTGCCGAGCTGTTGAAGTTTTCGCTTCAGATCACTGAATGACACCTACGGACTGCTCTCTGAGCAAGAGCCCGTGCTGGCATGGAGCCAGCTTAATCATAGCAATAACAACAATCTGCTGTAGTTTTTTTTTTTGACCGGTGATTTTATCATGAAATGAAATAGAAATCTATCCGAACAAAAATTCTGCCATAGCTTCCTTACATTTTACTGTAAATAGGCGATCATGCTATAAGGCAGCAGTGTTAATAAAAATAATTATGAATCAAACAGAAACTTAAAATAAGTTGTAGAAAAAATACAAAATTTGTCTTTACTTTCCACTTCAGTTTTTATCCCCAAACAGAATTCAAAGTGTACTTTATGAATGTATATTTTCCAATTAATTTTAAATAGTTTCTGGGAATCGTCATTTATCTGAAACTTTCAGGACAAAATTTAAGTAGAAAAACACAGACATACGGAGAAAGTAAGTTTTATGTGATCTAAATTGGTTTCAGACGGCAATAATGATAGACAAACATACGGAAGTACAATGCAACAGACGTTTGACGTACACAACATCCATCAGACAACTTCAGAGTAACGTCACCATCACGAAAGGGGCTACCCCGGAAATCAGGCCCTATTCAGCCCCCCATGCGTGTCACGAGTTTTGATGGGTGACCAGATGCGGGTTTGGTTAGGAAGTCTTTTGGGCTGTGGGGGGGTTGTGGGGAAGGGGGAGGGGAGGGGGTCGGTATTGGGAAGGGTACGGAAGCTTTAAAATCCCAGCCCTTACTGGGGCACCCATCCTTACAGCCCTATAACCAGTCCCACGGTTACTGGTACTGTGTTAGGATTCCAACAAAACTAGTCGTAAATTCTCAAAAAAAAGGTAAATTAATGCACACTTCAACTATAATATTTTGAAATGCCTTGCCAATCGACAGTTTCAAACGCAATCCTGGAGCAAAAATAAATTAATTTGCGAAGCGACTTCAAAAGCCAATAATACTTGCGCTTGCGAGTAGAAAACAAAACAATGACAACAAGAGTGTTTTATTTATTTATTTATTTTTATCTCAATTAAAATACAAGTGACAAAAACTACCAGATCATAACAAAAGAGATAATAACTATTTGGTTACACAAGTAAACAGGAAATTTAGATAAGCGGATGTACTTGTCAAAAGGACTGATGTTCAAGGGAACGTTTATATATTTTTACACATCCAAAAAAGTTTTTGACGTTAATGAAAGGGGAGGGAAGACTTTCCTAAAAGAAATCCACAGCTGAAATCAAGTCTTACAATGATTCACCTGTTCTTTCCTCACTCACTGCACATGAATTTCATATATATATATACACCAACATTATGTATTGCTGAATGTAACACATCCGACATCATAACGCTTAAGTGGCAAAATGAGGAAATCATGTTAAATGGTTACCAATAGGTCCTTGAAGGAGGTCCCATAAAAAAGTAAACAAACTTCAATTAAGAAGCTCCAATGTCCTATACTGAACTTCATTCAGTGAGCCTTTCA
>NC_089793.1:13180323-13185323 GCF_040412425.1 Macrobrachium rosenbergii | reverse complement strand
TTCCTAGTTTGAGAAAATAAAAAAGGAAAATCGTGAATTTCACAGAAATGTTTACACACTCCATATTTAAATTATAAATACTCAAGGTCAGATCAACTTACTTCTGCAGAGAGAGAGAGAGAGAGAGAGAGAGAGAACACAGAAAAGCAACATGAAAATAAATCCAGGCATCAATCATAATCTTTTGCTGTACTCACTGATTGATTTTGGTTTCTGTGGAAGGTGGCCACAACCACAATGGATAGTTATTTGCTATAAACAGTGCAACCATTTTTTTATTTCTGCCTGGATTGTCGAAAATATAATAAGTATGAATCATGACTGAATAAGAAATCTCGGAAAGATACTCCGAAATATAATACTCACTGAAAAGAAAAAAAGTAGACAGATTAACAACTTATTACCAGCTATGAAGTAAAGCAATTAAGTTTTAAAGAATTAGAACTCTTGTACAAGTACACACAAAGACACTCATAACTTGCATACACATTTGTAATAAAATCGTGGGCATGTGGTGTGTATTAAGTATATATTAACCCTGACCTTGGAGCTCTGAGCTCTTAAATCACGTTTACTTTACTACTTTTGCGCAATCTCGTGTGACCTAGGAATTCCTTCCCACCATAATGGATACTCTTGGGAAGCGCGTGCAGTAATGTGCAGCTCCATTCATTAAATGTGGCCCTCATACGTCATTTTCATTTAAATTAAATGAAATAACATTGGCAAACGAACCTGGCCATGCGTGTGTGTGTGTGAGAGAGAGAGAGAGAGAGAGAGAGAGAGAGAGAGAGAGAGAGAGAGAGAGAGAGAGAGAGAGAGATTCAATGACGACTCTACATTTCCCAACTGAATGTGGCCCTCATTGGTAATTTTCATTTGAATTAAATGAAATAACATTGGCAAACGAACCTGGCCATGTGTGTGTGTGTGTGAGAGAGAGAGAGAGAGAGAGAGAGAGAGAGAGAGAGAGAGAGAGAGAGAGAGAGAGAGAGAGAGAGAGATTCAATGACGACTCCACGTTTCCCAACTGCATGTGGCCCTCATAGGTAATTTTCATTTGGATTAAATTAAATAACATTGGCAAACGACGCTGGATAAGCACGAGAGAGAGAGAGAGAGAGAGAGAGAGAGAGAGAGAGAGAGAGAGAGAGAGAGAGAGAGAGAGATTCAATGACGACTCCACGTTTCCCAGATGAATGTGGCCCTCATAAGTAATTTTCATTTGGATTAAGTTAAACAACATTGGCAAACCAAGCTTCAAAAGCGTGCGTGTAAGAGAGAGAGAGAGAGAGAGAGAGAGAGAGAGAGAGAGAGAGAGAGAGAGAGAGAGAGAATGACGACTCCACGTTTCCCAGCTTAATGTGGCCCTCATAAGTAATTTTCGTTTGGATTAAATTAAATAACAGTGGCAAACGAAGCTTCAAAAGCGTGTGTAAGAGAGAGAGAGAGAGAGAGAGAGAGAGAGAGAGAGAGAGAGAGAGAGAGAGAGAGAGACTCAAGGACGACTCCACGCTCCTTAGCTTACAGCAGATCCGATATTATAAGAAGGAAGATCCACGTCAAAATTCACATCATAACCGACCAGTCTCATATCAGTAACATTCATGACGTTTCCGTCATGCAGAAGAATCTATAGTACTACTAATTACTCGCTGATTACATGATAATGGCATATTCCATCTTCATATGCGTTATTCATTACATCACGTATATGGAGGGCTTTGCGGTACATCGTTATTTGGTTAATTCACACCTGGGCAATACGCTAGCTGCATTACATGAAGTGTGCGCGATTGAGATAGATTTGTCAATACTTAAATGGAGAATTGATTCGTTTGAATTGATCTTAATCTCATTTATTTATTACTAAATAGTATTAGGAAGGATCTGATAACTTATTTGTGTTAAATTTAATCACAGGCAGACCTTACTGCTGCCATCTTTAGATCATGGTACTTGGTGGGTATACGTTTAGAAAACGCGTAAACATATCTAAATGCATACGTATATACATACATATATATATATATATATATACACATGTATAATATATACTGTATATATATATATATTATATATATACATATATGAATATAAGAAGGCCCATAAAACACTATTTCAACGTTTAAATAGTGTTTTTATGGAATCTTCTTATATTCATATTACAGGAAAGACATTCTGTACATATATATATATACATATATAAAATATATTCATATATATATATACACACACACACACACACACACATATATATATATATATATATATATATATATATATATATATATATATATATATATATATATATATATATATATATAAGAGAAACTCATTACAATATACTGTAGGTCTTGTCCTTCGACTAAGGCCAACTTCCCTGAGCGAAGCCCGTTCTCCCTCCCTCCATCTCTGTCTTACAAACCTAAAACGGGTTTTATAGAGCAACTGTTAACGGAAGAGCTTCCTGCACATGCAATTATGAGACATGAGATAACATCCTCTCCTTCTCGTTGCAGTCTATCACCTTGTCCTTCAAACGACCTTAGTTCTCTGCGTCTTTGATGATAACGACTGCGATGCTACTTCAACATCGTGAATAAAATCTTCACAAAGACTTCATTCAACCTTCCCGATTGATACTGCCCTAAAATGATAAACTGCGGTAGCTACAAAATTTTCGAAATTGAGATATGCCACCTGCTGGGCTCGTGAAACACTAATGCACAAGTTACTGCAGTTTCAGATTGATTCTTCAATGCTTTCTTTAGGGGGTCCCATTTGCAGTATCTGCAAAGTCAGTAGTGAGGCAAGGGGAAACTGCAGTATCGACCATTTTTCTGTTTTGTATTTTTGCAGATACTGCAATCTTCCTTTTTAGAGCAGAATAGAACAGAATATAGAATTTAGGCCAAAGATCCAACACTGGGACCTACGATGTCATTCAGTGCTAATAAGGGGAATTGACAGTAAGAAGGTATGAAAGGTGTAACAGGAAGAAAACCTCGCAGTTGCACTATAGGAGAGGGTGGAAAGTCGGATGGAAGAAAGAAAAAATGAACGGAAGTACAATAAAAGGAATAATATAGAGGTTGCAGCCAAGGGCCGAAGGGACGCTGCAAAGACCCTTGAGTGAGGTGCACCCTTCTCGATTAAGAGCTTGAATAAATGAACAGGACATGTTTAGCTGCTTATTAATTCCTAGGCACTCTCCTAATAAGACGATGATATTCCTCCGTTTAAAAACTAGGTCTCGAGGAGAATATCTATCTGCAAAAGTACAAAACTGAGAAAAATTTTAGATACTGCAGTTTTCCCCTTGCCTTAATACTGATTTTGCAGATACTGCAAACGGGACCCCCTAAATACTCGTGGAAAGCATTGAGGAATCATTCTGAAACTGCAGTAACTTGTGTATTAGTGGTTCACGAGCCTAGTAAGTGGCATATCTCAATTTCGAAAATTCTGCAGATACTGCAGTTTTCCATTTTAGGACAGAATAGTAGTTCCTCGTTGGACGAATCGGTAGAGTTCTCGGCTAGCACTCTGCTAGGCCCGAGTTCGAGTCTCCGACCGGCCAATGAAGAATTAGAGGAATTTATTTCTGGTGATAGAAATTCATTTCTCGGTATAATGTGGTTCGGATTCCACAATAAGCTGTAGGTCCCGTTGCTAGGTAACCAACTGGTTCTTAGCCACGTAAAATAAGTCTAATCCTTTTTGCCAGCCTTAGGAGAGCTGTTAATCAGCTCAGTGGTCTGGTTAAACTAAGAAATTCTTAACATTTAGGGCAGAATAGTGATAACAGGAAAAGCGCCACGAATAGGATTACGTATATAAGTGATCTTTCGTGTTCTTATTTTAAACAATACATATCTCGCATCCCACCATGGCGGACGAAAAGGACACCCTACACAATAAGAAAGAAGAGGAAATGCAAGGCGAGGCCCGTGATCATTCTTCTTCTTTTGATATTTTTTTTTTTCTGTTAAAAGATAATCATCAAGAGATTTTTTATGAAAGGCCGTGACGATTTCACGGTTCCCTTTACGGATTACAAATGACAAAAAACCCGATTCTAATCCGGTTGAAGAAGCCAAGGTCGGACATTACGATAAAAGATTTCTGTCAATGTAAGATGCGACATTTTTCATGTACGGAAAATTAACACATAACCGTGCCGTACAGTATCTTCGTCTCGTCAAATTCGCACGAGTCATAATTCAGAAAACGCTATTTCCGAAGTATGATGTCAACGAGTATGTACAGATAAACCAAATCTTGGAAGAAACTTTCAGGAATCTTTATTCACGAAATGTTCACTGGATGACAGGATGGAAAGAAGTCCCTTAGTCTATTACCCTGCTCTATATTTGGAATGGAATGGACTGGAATATAGAGTTTAGGCCAAAGGCCAAACACTGGAACCTATGAGGTCATTCAGCGCTGGAAAGGAAATTGAGAGTAGGTAGGTTTGAACGGTGTAACAGTAGGTAAACCTCAAAGCAGTTGCACTATGAAATAATTGTTAGGCGAGGGTGGATAGCAAGATGGACGAAAGATATGAAATGGAGGCACAGTAAAAGAAACGAAAGGGGTTGCAGCTAGGGGCCGAAGGGACGCTGCAAAGAACCTTTAGTAATGCCTAAAGTGCACCCCGTGAGGTGCACTGACGGCACTAACCCCCTACGGGGATACTCTATATTTGCAATGAACCTCCTTTACTTCGGCGTTTTGTGGTGGGCTTTCGCGGGCCCGGGGCTCGGCGTGTTCGGTTTGCTCGAGTTCAATTAATGGGGCATCGGTTCAGCCGATTCGACTTTTCTCTTTTTCCTCTCTCTGTCATACTTTAGCCGGAAGAGTGACCTTACTTTCGTTACTACATTTCATCGCATTTCTTGAAGACAAATTACGCTTTTATTCCCTACTTTTATGTGAACAAATCAAATTGTAGCTTAGGTGTTACGATACTACTTCAAGTCAGAATAGAATAACAA
>NC_089793.1:13170323-13172823 GCF_040412425.1 Macrobrachium rosenbergii | reverse complement strand
AAAAATAACTTGAACGCAATCTATATGTTAAGAAGAGAGCTTCATAGCTGAAAGGGTAACGTAATTAACACAGAATCATTATAACTGTAATTATTCAGTTGGGCGAAAAAAAAATAACATAAATGCAAACTACAAATAACGACGAAATTGGGGCGATAAGGTAGCGGCCAAGACATTGGGATCTGTCAAATCCAAAACGACAATCATAAACGACAGAGCAATCCAACCAAGACCCGATTACAACAATTCAGAGGCACTGCACCGTCAGCAAAGAGACATCAACATCAGCGATCCAAGCAGCGCACAGACCTTCACGTAACTGAGACAACTGCCAACATAAGTTATGGGACTGAAGATATGGCAGAATTCGCTCCTTCAAGGTCAACCTTCCTTTCGGTAATGGGACGGTCAACTACACTGCTGTTCTCGAACTTCTCGGCCCTGAAATCTTCGTGTATCTAATATATAAAAAATCTCAGGTTTTTAACACAAAGTATTAAATGTAGCACATTAACCTAATGGGCCTTATATCGCCTGACCTTTCAGGAGGCCTGTTTAATAGCTGGAGGGTTATAATGCTCTTTGGACGCTGAAAGTAACTTTTACCTGAGCACGGGTGTTACTGGCGAGACTACACGGAGTTGCTCCTAAACACTGCACTGCAAATGAAACGCTTTCTATTATTAGTTTCACAGGGATTGAAGTAAACATGTGGGTGTGGTCTGCAGTATGTTAAAACTTGCAAATATTACTGCTGAGGTGACTGGATTTGAAAAACGGTTTGTAATTTAGTAAAGAGGACTTTTTAAACCTCAGTAATTTTATAAACCAGAGTAAAAAAAATATGGAATATATTTACCCCTGTCTACTCAATAATTTGATAAATTCTGTTCGAATGGGATGAGGCTGCTAGCTCCATGCTTATTTCCATTTCGGTTCTTCCCATCCACACGTTTCAATGTCAGGTAGCCTACATGATTCCATACTCTCGTCAGATCGCTCGGAAATAGAACCCAGGACTTCTCTCTCTCTCTCTCTCTCTCTCTCTCTCTCTCTCTCTCTCTCTCTCTCTCTCACACATATCTTTATTTAGGCTTTGTATATATATATATGTATTATATATATATATATATATATATATATATATATATATATATATATTCATCATGTTCCATATTTTCATGATTCAGTTATACATACATACATACATACATATACATATACATTATATATATATACATACATATACACTTCAGAGAGACATACTCATTAAAAATACTAAAAGAAAATCTCTAATAATTATCGAAAAACTAAACCTTATACAAAATACGTTAAAATATCGAAAGACTGCATGGAATGCCTTTACGAAATAAATAATAAAGAAATAATGGAGAAACTTTATTATTGTTCAGTCACGAACAGTTTACTCATAAATTAATCTCGTTACAGCCCATCACCATCTTAGGCTATACAAATGTTAATCCCTCAAATAAACGTATGATCTAAACGAATATTATTTGGTTTAACACTAATAAAAAGAATTGCGTGTAAAAACGCTAATTTTAGCCGTTCTTAAACTGCTCGACCAATTTGGAAAAAATCTTCCAAATAGACCCCCAAGGGAGCAAAGCTTTGGTTATGTCTCTTAAATGGCAGGTTTACCCCAGCGAAACCATACGCAGAGAGAGAGAGAGAGAGAGAGAGAGAGAGAGAGAGAGAGAGAGAGAGAGAGAGGTTCAGAACGTCATTTTGTAGCTACTGTATCTTCAATAAGTCCTGATAAAGTTATCACCTATAGTGATTTAAAACTATTTTATTACTGTATAAATAAGCTTTTTATCACGCGCATAACATCCCAAAAGAACCTCTGGGCAAACAAAAACTGTGTGTGATTAAACAGAGTTAAGATGACCCTCATTCTAACACTACTGAATCTTACACACAATGTTTAAACATAATATAATTCCTACGCCATAATCCTGCTTATTCAAAACGAAAAGGTCAGAAAGTGGCTCAGAACTGACCAACTGACAGACCTTGATTTTTAATCAAAATTAAATCTACGGCTGAAATAAAAAAAAAAATGTCAGCCGTCAGCGTTCTAGCAAGTTATCATATCACCTTACACAAACACCCTGACAACCGTGGAAGCATTCTCTACTACTGTTACTATCAGTGTTAATAACATGCAAATACAGTATATATATAATATATATATAATATATATATATATATATAATATATATATATAAGTATATATATATATATATATATATATCTATATATATATAAATATATATATATATATATATATATATATATATATATATATATATATATATATATATATATATATATATATATATATATATATATAGATAGATAGATAGATACACACATATATATATAGATAGATAGATAGACAGACAGATAAATAGATAGATAAATAGATAGATAAGATGTATAAATATATAAATATATATACACATATACACTGCAT
>NC_089793.1:13060323-13165323 GCF_040412425.1 Macrobrachium rosenbergii | reverse complement strand
CAGCAATTGAACCCTTGCCCTGTCTCACGAGCATCATCATTCACGTCTAACAACCTGTAAATTTGTTGCCATTTCATTATCACGATGTTACAACCTTGAGCTTCAAGGCACTGATTCGGATCCTGTTTCAATGAACTATACATGGCTATCGCGACAACATAGGCCTACTAACCCAAAACTGTCTCTTTTTAACTACGTCTGTTCATAAACGGACCTTCACCACGTGAATAAAAGCAAACTTTTCTTAAGATTTCCTTATCGTTTTCAAACACGGCAGCAAAACATTGATATCCTTGCAAAGGTATTTAAAGTTAATCTTATCAACCTTCGCAGGAAGGCAATGTACAGGGAAACACTTATTCGAAAACTAACGATGTAGAAATCTAGCCTAGGGGTGTTCCAGGAAAGAAAAAGACCGCTTAAGGCGACGAATATGGGTCAACAGGGAAAGGCTTCAAGACGGATAGTATGAGCAGATGTCTTCCACCACAAAAGAGAGAGAGAGAGAGAGAGAGAGACTCGCATATCGTATAGTCCTTTTAAAGTACGCCACTCGATTTGTCGATCAAGAAAATCTATCAAGTTAATATATTAGTGTCAAAGTAAATGTATGACATTACAGAGTAATTCGGAGAATACAGATATTTATACTCACATTACAGAGTAATTCGGAGAATACAGATATTTATACTGACATTACAGAGTAATTCGGAGAATACAGATATTTATACTTCTATAACCAATGGACCACGGGAAACGCTCTTAAAAAGTAATCGCCTAAGCCAAAAAAATCCCTTTCCATACTATGGCGCCACTGTGAAAACCAGATACCGTTAACAGATTACCAAAAAGAGAAAAAAAAGTGAGCATGAGAAAGGGGGGAAAACGATAGGTGTCGTAATAGCATACTTTAGACATCTTTTGGCATACAGCTGACAATAATTTTGCACCACGTAGCCTATATCATCTTTGTAAATTGATGAGCGACTGAAGACGAGCGATCTTCTGAATAATGTCACAACAAGAAGAACATGCACGACTTCAATTAGGCGCAAAGTTTGGCAGCTACAAGCTTAAAAAAAAAATGCTCTTGAGAAACAGCCGTACTCAATAGTTTACCTCCTCCCCGAAAAAAATGCTACGTGTTGCCAAGAAGAATGACCGTGTGACACTGTCTAATGTTATTATAATTAAATAAAGGTTTGTTAACCAAAATATAAGTAGGCTAAGCACCTTACGCAGTGCGTGATTTTGAAAATAAGGCGCCATTTTCAACAAGATCATTACAGAAGAACTTCATTAGGCATTCCTAAAATATGCACCATGCTACTGTACAGCTATCATAACACAGCAACACTAATAACGTTAAGTTTATTTATCTGATTCCTAACAGTCTGGGGTCGTTACTAGACAATAAACAAAACTGTCAAACCTTTCGTGGACAAAGTGATCAGCAACAGCTTTGTCACTTACCACCACTGGTTATTGAAACGGTAAAGTCTTGACTAAACAATATTCACAACTTTGAAATAACTTGTAACTGTACGATATTTTACTTCATCCCAACAAACACCAAGCTCAGTGTTTCTATATAGAAAAAATATGAAGGTTTGACTAATTTTCAAAGTCCAGTGTTATTGTTTTAAGGTGTTCCATTCCGTTCCATAAAGTCCTTGCACGTAACTGGCGCGTCACTGACGAGGTATTGTTATTTTTTTCCTGTTAGTAATTGCATACCGTTTTCAACCAATTAAAACTGAATAAATTCTTATGCCAAAGTACCCGGATCCCTTCTGCTGCGTGCAATGCTAGAGGAGTGGCAAGGGGTGGCCCAATTGTCAGCTAGGGCCGAGAATGCAAGGTTAGGTTCAGATGAATAGCAATATTTCACTCTCAGATTTATGGCGTTCTAGGTCACGTCAAGCTGGGGAGGCCCAAACGGCCACCCCTTAACCACCCACCAACCCCAAAAGTCCAGTACGAACCAGGTGCCCAATGTTAAGTTAGGTTAGGGAACGTAAGGTTAAGAGATGGGAATTCATTCCTGTACTATGCCTCGTGACACCTTAGCCCTTCATACTTAAGAAAACGAATCCTGCATTGTTCCGTCTACTTATCTTGTGGCGTAGGCCTATGCATTTTTCACCTTCTTGTTGATGCAATTTACCCAGTTTTGCTCCACCCAAATTCCCTAAATAGTTGGTGAGCACCAACAATTATGGCCAGAAATGCATTGAAAGTCGGAAAAATATCGGTTAAGTTCTTGACTAGGAATTAAAGTGTCTAATACTGGTGAACTTGTATAACAATTATATAATATATTATTACCCATTTACTGCCAAGGACCGATAAAAATATTTTAAACCAGTATTCCCGCAACTGCAGGCTACCCTGCAATGAATATTCATTTGAAAAAAAAGATACAACGTATACAAACAATACCCAAAAATGAACGCCAATACTGAATCTCGCATAGCGTCACGCTCGTAATGAAAAGTACTGCTTACTGCTAAGGTTTCATTATCAGGTCCCGTCTTCGTCGAATGTGCTTTGCAGAACACTCGCTCTTCATTTTCACTCATACATATTAACAGCGACTTTCACCGGGACAATGCATACCCGTATAACTTGTCAAAGACTCAATATCGTAACATTCTACAGCAAGAACAGTGATTTATGATAGAGGTTAATTCACGTTGCCATAACTAACCATAATTTTACTATCAAAAGACTAATTGATCATACCTAATTGCCTACGTTCTATTTCCCTCTGTTAATCCTGAAGGTAAAGCTTTGTAATCCATGATCATTGCTCGCAGCTCCTCACCCATTCAAAGCTTCGCAACTCCTCGATTTCACCCAATTTACTCCAAATAAATAATGTACACATATCCCACATTAGCAATATGACTACTGTACGTTGATAGATACGTCATGCAAGACCAGTTAAAAACTACCTAAGCTCGTCCAAATTTACAAGAATGTCAAAAGCATCGTTGTCATCGTCTCGATCGCCATGAGACGTAATGAGGAACGAACTTTTGAATGTGAACGTAAATTACATTCAACCGTTAATTTGAAAACCCAATTCATGTTTGTGAGACCTGATTTGTGTGGCGTACGCCGTTAATCATCAACAACACGAAGCAGATTCAAAAGCCACGTTCTGTTGGTACGATTTTGCAGATTTATATGCGTTTCGCCAGTCAGTAATTGGCAAGCAATATATCGACAGTTGATAACCAAGACGAAAAAAAATAATAAAAACCTTTCATACAGTTTTTAATATTACATTCTTGAGGAGCAAACTTATTAGGGCATATTCTAAAATAAAAAATGAAATATATATTATATATATATAATTCTTATCAGCCTAAATAGGAAAAAAAGGACATTTGACGCTGACTAAACATATTCCAATAGGCCTAGCTGTAAGAGAGACTTTTAAACGTACATGTCAATATCTAATGATTATATTACAGAGCAAAGTACTACTGTATACCAAGTATGCTAGACAAAAACGATGAATTCATAACAAAAACATGACTGGATGATGGAAGGTTGGAGGTAAATTATTTGGTTAGCTTCAAATTTTCACGCAAAGTACTTTAATTCAAATATTTCTCGTTTTGCCCCTATGACCAAAATTACGGGGAAAATACTTCAAAATACAGTTCCAAAAACAATCAGATGAAAAAGTTTGAGAATAATAAGGCATCGCCTGCATCCATAAATCTTTAAGCTGTAACTACACTGTCAGCTTTCACTACACCTCAAAAACCACAAACAAAGCCTTTTCCAGTGGATCCATTCTCTTCGTTTCATTACTGGAACAAAGCCTTTCTCGAATTCTGGGAACAAAATTCAAGGTTTGCATGATGGGATTAATCTGTAATAATAATCTTATCAATGATGTCCAGTAAGCTTCAGCGTAACGGGTACCTCCTGGCAACCTTGGGTCTAAATACACCAGATTTAGCCTCGAAAATCCTTACAAATTAACCGTTAATTATATTCCTTCTTTTATAGCATAGTTTTACGAAGAATTGTTGTAATATCATGCACAATGAGGCAATCTTAGGATTACTTACCAAAGGATCGTCTGCAACCCCCTAGGGCAGCGCCCTCGGCGATAGCGGGAGGTGGGTTGGGAGCCTCCCGTTGTTAAATCCCTCCTGAAAGTGGTCGCCTCACTAGAAAGACTTTCAGGAGAAACTTTATTAGCTTTCCTAAGGTTTAACTGAATTCCTGCGTTCAGTGTTGACCTAAGTCTACGATATCCAGAATGTCTCGAATGTTATGAATCTTTCAAGGGTTGGTCACATTTGACTGTTGAACTAGTTTGCAACAGACTCTCTCCTCAGCGTAACCCCTCTAATTGTGGACCGTATGGAGACCTCACATAACCCGACTCACTTTAACAATTAAAACACTTTTAAAACAAAAACAACAGATTGAACACTGACTCTAGTTCACACGGAGCTTTCAGCTGCAAGAGGTGGTAGTTGCGACAACACACAAAAAAGATCTTGTTTCTACTTTCGAAACGGAACGAGCATCTCTCACAGTTTGTCCTTTTTCCTCTACTTCGTGATTCTTAATTAACAGTAAACTAAGAGTAACCGTTATCGTTGGCCTTTTCTAATCTACTGAAAAATAAACACCTAAACTGCTATTTACGATATCACCACCTGACGCGGTGTTTACAGCTGTGTTCCATGTAAACATTCACTATTCTCACAAGAGTAACATCAAAACTGTCCAAATAATATATTTCCTGTGCCACAAATTCCAACTAGCCCCCTCAGGCCTAGTTGAACTTGACGTTTGACATGTAGCACCACCACCCGTGCAAAACTTACAAAAGTTGCACTTTGCACCACATCTTGCATTGCACCATAAGCAACGCCTACACACTTCACCTTACTACGACCCACTACCACCCTTCGCGAGAAAGCCTCAAATCCACCACCACGCAATACAACTCACTGAACAGGGAATAGGTGGCGAGCTGAGAGGGACTCGTCGGAGTCACTCTGGACTGACTGGGTCTGGATGATCATGGCTGGGCCGCTGGGCGGTCCGACTCGGACAGTCCTTCCCCGTCCCCTCCCCTACACCGGCCCTCGACACCAGACAACCAGTCACAGCAGCTGACCGTTTCGTGGTACCCTCTCTCTCTCTCTCTCTCTCTCTCCTCGAACCTTGAGGTTTATAATTTTTCCTCACCATAGACGAAGACGAGTTAGTAAACACAGAATGGGAATTCCCCTTTCATTGAGCAATGCTCGCCGTGAGATCCACAAGTTTTCCTGTTTCGGGGCACATTACCTTCGTGGTTGCCAATATGTGAAATAAACATTGCTGGGATCATGCTATTCATATTATCTAAATTATTAAATAAATAATCTCTATTTCCCATAGTTCGTCTAAGAGTTACGATAGACCAATACAGTGAACGCACCATGCAAACGAATGAATTCGAAGATCATTTCCCTAAGAGTAAGATATTTCTCATTTAGCCTTTTAAAAGTGCAAGACAAGAATGAAAGGTTTCAACTCAAATCGCTGCCAGCTATTTGGCCTCGACGAGTTCGCCGCTAATCCAAGTTACCACTACCACTTTGCCGCTACCATCACGAGTGAGCGAGTACTCTTGCAGTACCAATCACTCGATGTTTTCTTGGTTGTATTTTATAAAATACAAAAAAAAGCTGGACTATAGCATTTGCTGAAACACTGTCTCCGATGATTGCTGAAACAAGTGAACGATGGTACTAATAATATTATTGTTCCGCGGGTTAAAATGGCGTCTGCGTTGTGGAGACCAAAAGCCTTGCTGAAGTGAAAGTCAGCATCCAGACGACCAGAAGAATAGATAGAAAAAACAAGTATCCTTGAATTGTTTGGGAATTGCCGTAAGACTGATATGGTACTGCAGGTATGCACACACACACACACACAATATATATATATATATATATATATATATATATATATATATATATATATATATATATATATATATATATATATATATATATATGCTCTGGACTTCAGCAATGTGTTTTGTAATGAGATTACCCACCCCATGGCAGTACTGATTGTGACAGTATGGCATTTCTTGGTGATCACCAGTCCAAGTATTGACCAAATACAACGTCTTTAAGAATATCTGATCGGAGAACTAGAGTCATAACAAGCATGTTACGCCTTCAGTCCTTACAAACGATCTATATTGTGGTTTATTTCCCATTACCCTCTAGTCTCACTGTCCTACTACTGAATACCACCCCCTCCTGGTGTGAAGCTTCTAACCCCATATCATTCTCTTCATTCCACCAAGATCAGCTGACTACCAGGTATAATTCACTGCTTAGGTCAACAGAGAAACGGTGAGTCTTAACTGAACGTAGCACAATCTCCCTTCAAATAAATCGTAAATCAAATTTTACCCTTATAATGATGTGACTTTTAGGCCTATATACAGTACATACTTTTGGCTAACAACTGTAATGGGCGCTTCTGAATTAACATATTCTATCCTAGTGTAGGCAGACCGAACGTGAAGATTTAATTGCTTCTGCAACGAGCCTCTGTTGGTAATTTCCATATCCGAACTAAAGCGGGTCAATTACTCAAAGCTCAAGAAATGGATTATTGCAAAACACTTACACTGCCTTTACCAGAGGTATCTACGCAACTGAGATAGGAATTCGAAAGGGTTTTTGTTCTCCGTCGAAAGTAAAATTTTGAGATTTATGGCGATGTAACACTCATGAAACCCATTAATGTTATCGTTTCTTATAATGAGAGAGAGAGAGAGAGAGAGAGAGAGAGAGAGAGAGAGAGAGAGAGAGAAAACAACGAGTGAAGTTTGTTAGCGCAATGGACAGGGGTCGAACTTGCGTGAGCAAAATATTTATGAACTGGACTACGATGCACTTTGCATTTGACTGATTACGTAACTCTCTCTCTCTCTCTCTCTGTTCATGTCTACCTGCCAGTTAAAGGCCCACATGAATTAACTGAAATACAGCATAATCGTCTTCCATTTGCACTGGATACGCGGTTAATGCTTAATGTGCATTTGATCAACCGATTTTAAATTATGAATCATAAATACTTTATTGTCCTCTATCAAAAATTCACATATTAGCCTTCATGAATTAGCATTATTCTGGTGTAACTTTTACTTCAGTAATCCTAGTGTATAAGACTCAATCCTCCAAGCAAGCGGAGAAATATTACATTTAGGTAAATAATTTAGCTTTGCAACTGTGATATACAGCTTAACTAACCACTTGTCAACCTTGTTTTATTTCACCTACATAATACTTCAGTGGGAACATAGTAAGTACATCATTTTGACACCTGTGTTCTGTTTTAGCAAATTTACGAAACGAGCTCTTGTTGTGAATAGCTGGTAGCTCGGGAAAAAGTCTAAGGAAATGTTTCAATATATTTCAAATCGTCTTAGACCTAGGAGAGTTATCAAAGTATTTTTATTTACAGATTATTTTACCCACAAAAACAACACTCGCAAACATATCCAACAAGGAAAAGCAACTTTAAAGAAACTCAGAAACAACTGCTTTTGCCACTGCTGAGTCCTGCGTGACACTTCCTAGATTGTCCTTCGCTCAAGGGCGCTACCTTGACGCACTGGGCCTCAGGGAAAGAGGTGTTCCAAGGGCCTAGTTGTGTGTGTCTTGCGCCTCATCATAAATCCAATTATTGTATTTATCCTGATGAGGTTGTCCGAATCTCTCTCTCTCTCTCTCTCTCTCTCTCTCTCTCTTCAGTAGGCGTCCTTCGTTTTTATTCATCATAAGACTGCCGAGATTTCACAATGCTACTTATTTAGATTGCTAGAAACTGGCCCTACGTACAAAGAAGACCACAGATGTCCAAACTTTATCTAAATTTGCTCTCTCTCTCTCTCTCTCTCTCTCTCTCTCTCTCTCTCTCTCTCTCTCTCTCAAAAATTTTGCCGTATTTTTTCTTTACTTTTGATTGTTGACGTTAAATGTTTTCAACAAACATTATTCAAAGTTATCCTTAAGAACAGGAGAGAGAGAGAGAAGAAGAAAGAAGAAGAAGAAAGAAGAAAGAAGAGAGAACTAAATGATGATTTCGTCATAAAGAATATTGATAAGGAATTCACTGAAACTGAAAAAATTGGGAACTTTTTTTTTATCTCAAAGAATTAAATGAATGGAAAGGGTGAGATTTATATAAGCAAAAAGAGAGAGAATTCTGAATACGCAAAATAGCAGAACAGATCAAAATGTAGCATGTTTGAAAAATTAGCAGATCTTGTGCTAAAAATGTACTATCTGTTAATAAAACGGTAAAGAAAATTATCAAATAAGTATATTTTCCGTCAGTTTAACTGACTGAATCAAGTTAATTTGCTGCAAAAATAATTATGAAAACAATGTGGTTTTTCACAGAATAAATAAAATGAACTCCTTATTGCAGAAGATAATGGTGATAAATCTTATGAGCAGCCTTGAAAATCTTAGAGGATAAACTTCCAGTTGTCTCTGTTGGAAATGTTTACATTATGGGGTCAACATGATGCAAATCGGAAAATCTGCAGATCTTTGAATTTTTAAGTCGAAGACATGATCGAGGTGTATGGTTTTCATTTGTAACAATCCTTCTGACTGTCTCTCTCTCTCTCTCTCTCTCTCTCTCTCTCTCTCTCTCTCTCTCTCTCTCTCTCATTCAAAGAACAAAATCTGCTGCAGAACCACAGTCTGCGAAATATATATCACCCACTACCAAGGTCTATAAGTTGCACACTACAAAAACGCATGTGTTAGATCAATGCATAGTCCTAGGGTATATTTCCATTCTCATGGTGACAATGCCCAAGAATATGAGTCACTGGAGAGGAATTTGGTAGTTCCAAGTTTCTTAACATTTTTCCAAGCAGTCCAGAGAGGAGACGACGTCATCCTTCCACGGGCGGCATTTCGAAACCTGGTCGGGGGAAATTCCCGGCAACTATCGAGCGGTGGCTCGGTTCCCACTCACTTTCTTCCTGCAACAAACTCCTCTGCTGCGTACTCGAGGCTAATCTCGTTTAATTCCCTAACCATAATACTTAATAGCTGTTTTATTCTTTTATTCGCATCGCATAGAGTTCTTTTATCTCGAGATATTCCCGATAAATTCTTTGCTGAATATCAGAGGCAAAGCCCACTGATTGTCTAGACTCAGTTCTCTCCCCGCTTACCAGTAGGGAGGTTAGGCTGGATAGCCTAACCTCCCTACTTCAAGAATAAAATCCATTTGCTAATGATGTCCTTCAGGACCAATGCGTTTTGGATCTATATATATATATTGTCTCTCTCTGAAGGTCTTGTAAACAACGAAAAAACTTGAAAAGAACTAACGTAATGTTGACGAATCCCACTTTCCATTCTGGGCAGTAGGCGCATTGACAAACACGGGGCAGCCCCGCATCTCTGGTTTGTATTCGGGAGACCTTCGGTAAATAACCCACCCTACAGTTGCGTCTAATTGGCTAATTTTTAAAGAGAAGTTTGCATGACCTAGAGACTTACATAGACTAAGTCTTTTAGAAAAAAAAAAACAATTTCGTAGTAACTTATCATAAAATAACGTATTACATTAAAAAGAGTGTAAATAAGTTCAGGACCGTGATTCCCTTCCTGCCAGTGAGTCTAACGTTAGACTAAGACGTAGATTTGCTACACTTGAAACATAAAACTACGAAAAGGGTTTGTGGGAAACGAAGAAAGACGAGCAGCGCTTGTTTATGGAGAGGGCCGAAGATTTAATGAGATGAAGGATCGTTTCCGAATGAAGAAAATCGTTCCAGCACATCCCACACAGTTACCGTAAGAGATTCTCTACACGCTTCCAAGAATTCATTTATTTATTTACTAGTTCAAGGACCTGCTGCAGGGTCAACATCCATGTTTTTTCTTGTGTGGGTTTGGAGGAACTTTACCGTGGCTGAGTCCTTTTATTTTATTATTTTAATGATGAGTTGAATATAGAATTTAGGCCAAAGGCCAAGCACGGGGACCTATGAGGTCATTCAGTGCTGAAAAGGAAATTGACAGTAAAAGATTTGAAAGGTGTAACAGGATGAAAACATCGCAATTGAACTATGAATTAATTGTTAGGAGAGGGTGGAAAGTAAGATGAAGAAAGAGAATGTGAAAGGGGGTACAGTAAAAGGAACGAAAGGGGTTGCAGCTAGGGTCGAAGGCACGCTGCAAACAACCTCAAGTAATGCCTACAGTGCACCGCACGAGGTACACTGGCGGCGCTACCCCCTTACGGTGATTATTCTAATGTTTACAGTGAAGCAAAGTCAAGGAAAAAAATTTGTTGTTATTAAGATGAAAAACCACGAACATCTTTTAAAAATTCATAAAGTTTATGTGACTAAGAAGTTTTTGAGCAGGTCACACTCCCCAAACCCAATACTACCCTTAAATCTTTAGATGGATTTACGTAAAAAACAATTCTAGTGTCACTTCCCAATTCTTTTAGTTATCTAATCATTCCAATGTTTTCCTTTCTGTGTCCCATGTCAGAATGACTTGTCACTGTCTGAATAAAAGTTTTTCCTTTCGCTTTCCTCCCACATCGAAAACCTTGAATTCAAAAGCAGCTCTTTTCTTACTTTTATTCTTAAATTTCTCTTCTTTCTGTATTTACCTTTACCTCCTCTTACTTCTTCCTAATAAAAGTATACCTTAGTTTAACCAGACCACTGGCTGACTAACAGCTCTCCTAGGAATATTGAAGGATGAGATTTATTTACGTGGCTAGAACAACTGGTTACTAGTAACAGGCTCTACAACTTATTGTGGAATCCGAGACCACATTATACCGAGAAATGAATTTCTATCACCAGAAATAAATTCCTCTAATTCTTCAATGGCCGGTCGGAGATTCAGACATGGGGCAGCAGAGTGCTAGCTGAGAACAGAGCCCACCCTCCCAATGAGAATGCCTCTTCCTAATGAACACCATATTCTTTAGAAGCTCGAATTTCAAGTCAATGTTTCCTTTGGTGGGCTTATTCCATATGAACAGGGTTCATCTTCTGAACAATAATAATAATAATAATAATAATAATAATAATAATAATAATAATAATAATAATAAGAAGAAAGAAGAAAGAAGAGAGAAGAGAAGAAATAAGAAAGAAAGAGAAGAAGAAGAAGAAGAAGAAGAAATTCACAATCTCGTGAAAAACAATCTGTGTAATAAAAATCCACAATTATGTAGTAAACTATATTTTACATAGTAATACAGTTCACAGTGGATTTTTTTTACACAACAATAACAACAACAACAACAACAACAATAATAATAATAATAATAATAATAATAATAATAATAATAATAATAATAATAATAATAAACAAGCCAGTTCATGGTTATTTCATTAAGTTCATATGGGTCGTTATGATCCATTTGTCAGCAAAACCATCAACTCCTAATGAAATTTTTGGGGGGACTTGATTGGATTGATAGCTGGCGGTTTCGACAGACGCTTCAACACTTGGGAATGTTGATTTTCTTTTAGGCCATCATTGTCCTCAAATTAGTCTTTCGTTAATTTGCCAACACTTTTTAAACATAAAGGATCCAGTTGATGCTTTGGGACTGATATTATTATTATTATTATTATTATTATTATTATTATTATTATTATTATTATTATTATTATTATTATTATTAAAGTCTACGACGTGTTTTGTTATTCCCTTTCTAAAATCATAATGTTTTAAATATATATATATATATATATATATATATATATATATATATATATATATATATATATATACATATATATATATATATATATATATATATATATATATATATTTATATATATATGTATATATATATATATATATGTATATATATATATGTAACCTAATACATTTGCAAAGGCAAAACATAAAAGGTCAGCTAAGATCAAAACATTAGTTTGCAGCAGTTGTCACCTAGGACTAAATACTTGGCCTCACTCAAAGGCAGCAAAACAATCCCAGCAAAAACACGACAGTACAGTGGTCTAACCAACTCCTGCAAGCTGTTCACTGAAGAGGTAAATCTTGCAGATCCGAGCAAAATCATTTCTTACTTGCCTCCCTAAAATTTATGATAATCAAACTCCATTAAACGCGTCGGCGGGGAAATAAAAAAAAAAAAGTTTGATAAGCGTTAAGAAAAGGTCACTTGAGCCGTGTGAGGCTCTCCAAAAGTCGACGCTTGCAGTTAGAACTGGAAACAGATAACGCAAGCAAAAGCTGCACATGCGCAGTTAGCACCCACGGCTTGCCTTTAAGGCGAGGGACAGATAAGACCTGAATATTGAGCGAACGGCGGGACGTTCGCCAATACGAAAACCAAGGCATGCAAATAAGGAACTATGGCAGATTTTTATTTTCATTGCAGTGACGCGTTACTGCGATCGTCCAGTAAGAACTGGTGATACTTTTTTTTCCCTTTTTTGCATCACCGCACTTTTACCTATACTGGTTTGAAATATGCATGTTCACGTTCATATATATATATATATATATATATATATATATATATATATATATATATATATATATATATATATATATATATATATATATAGAACTTCCTCCCCAAACCCCAACGCACAAAAAAAAAAATGGAACTGAGGAGTCAAAGAAAAATTGAGCTCAAGAAATACGAATAACGTGGCGCTTACCATCACATCTGACTGAGGACATGCATATCGTGGCAGAAGCTTCGCAGTAAGACCCTCCTTCAGTTTATTACTTCCCCTAACGTCAGGAAATCGTTCAGACCTTGTCCCCATCATGGTCTCCATTGACCACTCATTCTCTTGGAACCTCTGGCTTGAAGAAATAGATTTACAAAATTAATATATCCCGTATTTTCTGGTTTTACACAAAACGCAAGTCATCACATTCAAGGAGTGTCCTAATCCCTTAAACATTCGGTGCTGAAAATCTAATAAGTAAAGTTAATATATGCCGCTGTTTGAGGATCTGGACTAATGGCATCTGGTTGTAAATGAAATGAATTAGAATGATTACGTCATGAGAGCTTATGCATACCTACAGGCCCAAAGGTTATATATAAAAAAAGAGAACTGGAAAGGGAATGATGCAATTATCCTACAGCGTCGCAGATGCTACATATTTCCATTTGTATTAACTATACCTCGCTTGTGTGTATACAAAGACCCCTCAGGGTCTTTCTTTTATTGCTCAATGAACATATTTGGTGGGCGGTTAAACGCCAGCTCTAGAGTCGAGCTCTAGACCCTCGGTTCCTATGGTAATCAAGTTTCTGTTTTCCCGTGGCTTTTAGCACGATGTAGGGTGGGTTTTTTTTTAAGCAAATCTCTCTGTACATTGTCAACTGACGGTTGGTTGATCTCTTTAATGCGAATGTCAGAAATATTGTTGTGAAGTAATGAAAGAAAATATTCCAGTCAAAATGACTTCTGAGTAAATGCTGATAACTTATCTTGCAAATGAGTTTCCGGTTTACTGGATAAATGGAGGATCGGTTCATCTTGAGTTTTAAGGGATAAGTCTAAGTTAGACATTCTGTTCACTGATAATTCAGTGGGCATGAAATTGGACTCTTAAGTTCTCTAGTTTCTTAACAATTTTGGATCCGATTTGCACTGTACTCCTTTTGAAAACCCGAATAAGAGATGAAATTCGGAATATCTCTCAGCTGACGAAAAAACGTTTGGAATCTAAAAATCTCTAAAGCTCATTGCATAATCGTTGTAAATCCATACAGCTGACAAATATGACTAGTGGATGTCATAATTATATAATGTCAACTTTTTTGATGCGACGGAGGTCATAGTGAAGTCGAATCAAAGCCCGTGTGTTTATAAGAGGTTCAGTTCCTTCGTGACCTTCCTTATCTGCATCATACTCTCTTCGAGTTCAATGTATCGGATTAAAAGCATGTTCATACAAGTGCTTTAGGTGACTGTCAACCTCCGCCAAGGCTGAGTGATCCACTCCCACAAAAAGATCACTTCTTCCCAAAATTTTCATTCCTATCTCTCCTAGAATCCAGTCATCTGTTGGGAGCCATGATACCCACTTTCAGTAAGATTTTCGTAAAATTCCACGCACGTTTCTGCGCAATATTTCAAACAAACAAACAAACGCATCGAACCAATAACATAACCTTGGTGGAGTTAAAAACCAGACCCAAAGAATCACGACGGAGAGAGAAACGCAGGACATCTCAAAACACTCAAGGTAATCTCTGGTCGACGCTGTTGCTTTGGTTTACGGCTTCGAAATGAGTCATCTTTTTTTTTTTGCGAAGATACTGACACGTGCTTGATGCCCCAAATCACGATGTTAAAGATGTCAATTCAATTCTGTTCCTGTACAGGCGCGGATTGGATGAACTAGAACACATGGGAACTACAGAATTCCATATCTTAAAAATGAATGATCTGAAGGATTTTGGACCTTGAAAGTGTCATGACAGAAGACGTTTCTTGACTTCCGAACTGAATGAAAACTTTCCATGCGCCAGTGAAAAAAAGAAATCAGTGCAAATATTCCCGAAACTTTGTGTTCTGAATAGAACTATGCCCTACCGACTGCTAAAAATTCTTCCTTAAAATGAATAAGTCAGAGAAGGATATTAAAATACACGCCTAAGTTTTAGTAACTGAGTAGTGGTAAATGGTTTTTGTATAGAAATTATCTCTGACAAAGAAAGACAAAATTAATAATCGATGTCCTTCCCTAGGTATTTTGTTTTATCCTCTCGTTTCATCAGTGTAGTGCTGAAGAAACCTTTTCAAGAGCAAAGGACAATGAGCAGACAACAGATAAGCCCTTCAATCCCAAGTCCAGAAAATAAGAAAAGTGATAGCTCTTTCTGCCACTTACAGGAAAAGCATTCCAAAGCTTGGCAATGGGAGAGAAGAAACAGTCACCAAGCACTGTAATCCAAAGTGGATTAAGATTTCCAATAAATCACAAACAAAACAGGAAAAAAAAATCTCATGACAAAATTCACGGCTTCAGGCATCTAAAGTTCAAATTGCAGGTCAAAGGCTCCGTATTATCATGGTCCTTGAACAGAAATAAAGTATGATTCATTATGCTAGTCGGAAAACATCTTTTACGTGAGCATACGGGTTAGAGCTGGTAGCAATTTGTAACTTACAAGTTTATCAGTGGTCCCGCATGTTATGATTAGAATGTTGGATGCATAAACAAGAAAGTGGCTCTTTGCGTCTGTGAAAAGCAAGAGAGAGAGAGAGAGGACAAACCTCGCTAAGAAACGCTTCGTTATTCTGAGAGAGAGAGAGAGAGAGAGAGAGAGAGAGAGAGAGAGAGGACAAACCTCGCTAAGAAACGCTTCGTAATTCTGAGAGAGAGATGAGAGAGAGAGAGAGAGAGAGAGAGAGAGATAGAGACAAACCTCATTAAACTCTTCGTAATTCTTAGAGAGAGAGAGAGATACCTTAGAGAGAGAGAGTTTCCTATACCGTTGAAATCCCGTAGCTTACTTGGAATTGTTAAATAACTATCATAAACCCGATCATGTCAATTAACTTGCAGCACAATGAAATATGAAGCTTGAGCTGACAAACGTTAGGGACCGAAACTTTGTTGTTCATTATTTTTCAATACTTAAATATTTACATAAACAAATTAATATAGTTATTTTTCACTCCATGAAACTTCTAATTTCATGTAAAAGGTAACCAGACAAGCGAAAGAAAACTTGGTGAAAGCAGACATTATTTTCATGAAAGCAGAAGAATCTGGGAACCTTCAAAGACACAAGAAGGCTGAGATTTCCAGATCTTATGAAATGGGAGAGTAACAACTTCGAACATTGTTAAGAGTTTACAGACGTCTTGCAGTTTTATTTCAAAACTTGTTTTCTTACAAAAAATCCAAATTAGGTTTCGCTGCAAATTCTCAAAGCCTTTGCTTGACTTTTTTTTTATTCTGAGAATGATGTGATCAATTTCTACTTAAGGAGAAATCTGTCGCCACTGAGATGACAAATCCAATTTTTTCCATCACGAAACCCAACCAGAGAAGGGTGTTTTTTTTCCGATATGCCAAGTGCACACAGTTCATATAAAGGTACGTACGTGTACGGCGTTTGTCTACGTGCACGTAGGTAAACCAGTATATTTGAGGACCTTGGGTAAACCTGTACGAAACAGATCAGTGAAACGATTATTTTTTAATTTACTATCCTATTATCTTCTAGTAAATATATGAAATTGAATCAACTGTAATTCTCTACCGAAGACGCGAAAAGCTTCGCTCTAATAGCTCGTTGGTCCTAAAGTAATGCAAGTCTTTTAAAAGAACGATCTCTATAAACGTTCATTTCAGGTCGCAGCCAACGCAGGGTGATGCGTCCGAGCCGCCGGGAGATAAAAATCGTGCATTGTTTGTCGCCGGAATCATTTTTTCCGTGTCGAAAAAGACTTCCATTGTTATCCGGTACTGCTTGTCACCAGCGTTATCTGTCTCCTCCCCCAAACACCCTACCCCCACCGCTGAGCCATGAAAAGACCGGCCGCAAGCGGAAAATGAGAGATAGAGCGACGATACTGCGCAGTACGGACGGAAGCCATGTTGAAAACAGGCACAATGGAGACTCGGTCTCCACTGGAAAGTAGTTCAGTATTTAAATGAAGTTTTTGCCATTGCCAAACGGTTCCGTTCGATTTACAGGTATGAAATAAATTGTTATCCCACTTCTTGGAGCTCCAGCTTGTTTGTAAACGGGCAGTACATACAAAAATTCTGTTCCATTATTAAGTCTACCAGATCAGTTTCATTCTGACCTTGAAACTCCACACTCTGGGGTGTGGGCTGCCTAAGAAAAATGCTACCTGTCAGGTGCAGGCCTGACTTCCGCCAAATTTGATGTCCCTGAAAACGAATAAAAATGAAGAGAGAGGGAGGGAGGACGTATGACTTAGTTTGGAGGGTACACGACATTCATCAACACTGTCATCTCCCTGCCCGATGAATTGATATCCAGATTCATCAAATATATACCTCCTCCCATTTTCGTTGACGGAAGCAATTGTACCTAGAAAGTATGAAACTAATCCAGTAATCTAGCGGAATCTTTCAGTTAATGATTTTATATGTACGTTGTTCAATGGTCCATTTATTTGTCAGTGTCCTAATTGCTCAGATAGGTCAAAGTGCTTTGAACGACTTTGATGAAACGCTCAAAAATGCTTAGGAACCAAAAGACATATTGTATGGAGGTAAATGTTAGCCTGAGCAATCAAAATTATGTACGTTTTCTAAGGCGCTGCCTTTATAAAAAGGGATACACACGCACGCACGCACATACACGCACACACACATACACACACACACACACATATATATATATATATATACATATATATATATATATATATATATATATATATATATATATATATATATATATATATATATATATATATATTGTCCTCGAGTCCATTGGGTATCAATCTCACTTCAACAGCAAGACCCAAAATCAACCTCAGTAGCAGGGGAAACTTTTTAAACCATTTCCCGTTAAATCTATTGTGCCCCTGTTGCACTAAGCAATGAATCGTGTACTTGGTAGTTAATCGAATGCGATGGATCGTATCACAGTTGAGAGGTGCATGGGGCTAAAAAAAGTATACCTTAGATTAACCAGACCACTGAGCTGATTAACAGCTCTCCTAGGGCTGGCCCGAAGGATTAGACTTATTTTACGTGGCTAAGAACCAATTGGTTACCTAGCAACGGGACCTACAGCTTATTGTGAAATCCGAACCATATTATACCGAGAAGTGAATTTCTATCACCAGAAATAAATTCCTCTAATTCTTCATGGGACGGGAGCATGGGGCTAGCAGCCTCATCCCAACAGACCAACCGAGAACCGGAAAGTTAACATCCATTGGAGCTCTACTTCAAAATCTTTCAATTGCCTTGAAAAGTATGAAACAGAGAAGCGAATGGATTAGTGAACCAAATTAGGAAGCATAACATTCAAAACCCTCCTATTCAGCGGATCAGTTTAATTCCTCCCTCAGCATAATTACCTTTGCCAATGAAGTGAGAAAGAGGTAGCCTATTTACCCAAGAGCGAACATAAGGACTTTGTGTGCGTGTGTGTGTGTGTAGATAGTCGTATGCATTTACATGCTTTGTTCTGAAAGGAAACAGTGCTTCATATAGACGAACAAGATAATCAAGCAAGTAGATTAGGCTAAGTTCAAAATCGACCACAACTTAGTTCATGTGGCAGCCTAAAGTGAGAAGTTCGTTTTATTGATATTTTATTAGTTGTCTCTGTAGCATTCTATTTCAACTTGGAAGCCTTTTCAGACAGGTATCTTAACCAAAATTCGATGTCACTTATAATTTTTACATCTAGGCATAATAACCTGTTCAAAATTGAAACCTATAATTATCCATCTTAAGAGAAAGTGTTGTCACCAAATGAGAAATTTTTTCAGGCCCGTGGACTATTTGAAGGTTTCTTCTAGTAGTAAAATCTTCTGCTCAACCATAGTGGTTGGTGAATTCGAATATCCTGAAATTTTCATTGGCAGAATGATGTATTTCAATCTAAGCCTTTGGCTCCCACGCCGTCCATCGTACCCTTTTCAATTGTGTTTGATTACGTTTGTAAAGACAAAAGCGCTTTCTCTCACGATAGCACAAATTGTACAATTGCTCAAACGCCCTTCTCTCTGTTAACCGAACCCCTTCCAATCATATTTGCGTTTGTAAAGCCAAAAGCGCTTTCTCTCCGAACAACAAAACTGAATGGTTTGAAAACCGAGTATAATACTTATCAAATGTCCTTCTCTGGGTTTATCATCCTAATGGGGAAGATGACACTTGATTCCCATGCCTCTGCAGCAGCGCCACAGCGAGAATCAACTAACGCAGATCTTATTCATCTACATGTACGTCGAAGCGTGGCCCCATCTCCTCTGCCGAGTCCTAATGTCGCTCAGGCGATCCTCTGAAGGTCAAACATCGATCAGACTAAATGCAGTCAAGGACGAGCGACGAGAAGGGAAGCACCATTTGTATGAAATGATTCTGCATTAAGCTCTGCCTCGCTCTCAAACTGCGTCTTGCCTTGTCCTTCCAACACGAATCAGACGGGTATCCACAACGAGAAGGCTAAGGCGGAGGTCAGTCAGTTGCTGGGTCTCCTCCTAAATGATCTCTTAATTCAGTGCCATTGTGGGCCCATTGATCGAGATTGTTTTCGAGTTGCTCTCGTGTCTGCTCAGTTACTCTTGGAACTCAAAAGGCCTTCGTTTGTTTGGGGGTACTTAGGTACAAGGTCTAGACCTAGCTTAGGTGCTTGCTCTTGAGCGCGCGGGCTTGGTGTTAGCAAATTATAAATACCATGAACATGAGGTCTTACGTTGTTTTGGATGTTACGGCCTACATGAATTACGGCCGAAACGATCAGGACCGTTAGCAGGTACATATTTAGTGGCAGCAGTTAGCAGGTGTACATATTTAGAGGCAGTTAAAGAAGTTTAAAGACCAAACGCATAAAAAAAAGATTAACCTATACATTGCAAAGCCTCTTGTCATGATGTAAATAAAGCCAGAATAATCCAAGAGGTGTGAAATTAAGAGGAATTTCGGTAATAAATATCCTGCCTGTTACTGAGTATGAAAGGTAAAACTTATGTTGTATGTACTAAGGTCAATGAATACATATAACAGATATGAAACATAAAATGTTTGTGCACAATCATATATATATATATATATATATATATATATATATATATATTATATATATATATATATATATATATATATATACACATAGTGATACAGGACACAGGGAAACACTCCAGGTAACCCATCCAGGGGAAGACGGTCGAAAACCACACATCACTAGGCTGTCTTTTTATTTCATAGCCACCGTTTCGTAATTATTTACAGAATTACATCCTCAGGGCTGCGCATAAGAGAAGATAAAAACAACTATAAGTACAATCTTAGAATTCACTTAAAATATAACAGAGTAAGAATGAAATAAATAAAAACACAACCAACCTAGAGGTGAAACAGTAAGGAACTAAATGGAAAGACACCACCACAGTAAGAAGTGAAGCTAAATACAATTGACTTGAACCACCACAGTAAGAAGTGAAGCTAAATACAATTGACTTGAACCACCACAGTAAGAAGTGAAGCTAAATACAATTGACTTGAACCACCACAGTAAGAAGTGAAGCTAAATACAATTGACTTTAACCACCACAGTAAGAAGTGAAGCTAAATACAATTGACTTGCAGATGTATGACCATTTAAGGATGGTACGAGGATTGTTAAATCTTGTGGGTTGGCAGCATGACCCATGACACCAAAATCTTTGTTCTCACTGTAGGTTTTACATTGCTCTGAATGGCTCCTGATCTGGGAGTGCTCTGGGTTCGAGATTCTGCTACCTAGTGATGTGTGGCTCCCGACCATCTCCCTCTTGATATATATATATATATATATATATATATGTGTGTGTATATATATATACATATTTATATATATACGTGTATGTGTGTTGCGGGTGTCTGTGTGGCCTTACGGTGTGTAGTCGGAAGCAATCTTGCTTACCAGGAGCGCAGACCAAGGTTACCCTTCAGGGCAAAGAAAGGTGGATGGGCACACTCACTTAAAAAACGCATAGTGTTCCACTTGACCTCAGCACTAAATTATGCACATGGTAGTTAGACGACTATTCTGGTGGCACCCAGTGTGGAAAAAATTTGCTAAGAACTGGAACGCAGACTACTGTGGGGGAAATAGATATATTTAGCTAGCACGCAGAGAGAGAGAGAGAGAGAGAGAGATGTGCTAACAGAAGCAATGCAATAGTGATAATGCCTCGATTTCTTGACGTAATGTACACAAATCGAATTAGATTACAAACAAAAATGTTCTCCTTGAGAGATGTAATACCAAACAGACTCATAATAGGTTACAAATGGAGTCAAATGTGTATGTATATATATATATATATATATATATATATATATATATATATATATATATATATATATATATGTATATATACATATATATATATATATATATATATATATATATATATATATATATATATATATATATATATATATATAATGGGATAGCTAGTCCCATGATCTTTATTTCAACTCCGACTGCAGCCATCACAGTTGTCCAACTACCAGGTACCTTATTAAGGCTTAGGTCAGAGCGTGCCCATACTCGCCCAGGAGTCGAACCTGAGATCTTTCGTTTAGTACATCAGCAGCAGAATCGAAACGGCGCAAAGGGGTTTTCCTAATATTATAACTACTAAAACTACTTCCTATTTTTCGCGCTTTGAGAAACGGTCTCGCACGAGAGGCTCCAAAGCCAACATCTCTTACAAACCACATCACAGCGCAGGCGCATAAAACTCATGACACCTTCGCGTCGGAGAAGACATTACGAAGTCTAGAGGCGCCCTTCATTATTTTCCAATACCACAGACGCCATCGCGCCGTTCCAGCCACGGCGGTTATTCCCCGGCACGCGGTGACCCCATTGCGCCTGCGCCGTTCCCTCGATTCCTTCGCATGTATTCCCTCCTTTTTGGATGGCGGGGCGGGGCGGGGGTGTGGTTCCTCTCACCTCCCCTCCCCCCCCAACATCCACACATACACACACCGCAACGCGCATCCTAATCACACCTCACATGACGACGGTACCTATGTGCTTGAATGCAAACAAGGCATTACGCAGCGTTGATGGATACTCCTCGCCATCGGCCTTCACTTTCACAAATTACATTTCCACATTTTTTGAGCAAGAGGTTTTTGAGTTCGCGCATCAGAAATTTACGACGAGCATCACTGTCACATTTTTCTTTTTCTTTTTCTGAAAATCAGTTTTTTTTTTTTAAGTTACCAAGGTCTCTGTTCGTTTCAGTTACTGTTACCTTAATTGAGAAATCAACGGTGCCTTAGGATCACCATATCCGATTTTTCTATAATTACGTTTCAGGAGTCTTTCATCTTTGCCAAAATCGTCATTTACCGCGTTACCTTGACGTAAAATTTCGATATAGACGACCACACCAACAACTTTTAATTTTGGAATTCCAGGAACACACACACACACACACACACATATACATATAGTATATATATATATATATATATATATATATATATATATATATATATATATATATATATATATATATATATATATAAAAAACTATATACATACATAAATATATGTAAAAATGAATCTCATCATCTCAGGACCGTCACCTAAAGAAGGAATAGCAATGATACAAATAACAACGAAGGCAACGTGAAAAATAATTAGATAATTAGAGCAATAAAAGCAAAGCATTAATCCTGATAACAGTGATGATGATAACGAAATCTTCTTAGCCTAAGAACAACCTGTCATACCATCAAAACAAACTGCCGGATTTACAGTGCGACAGAAATAAAAAAAAAAACAAGAAGGATTTATTACAGCGGCTCCAGCTACAACCAAAAATTAAGTCTCCGATAAAGATCGATTGTGTTAGTTTCAATTTTCGTTTGTTAACCAAATGTTAATCTGATAATTATCAGATTAACAGTTTTGGAACGAAGGAAGAATGTCGCTTGTATGAGTGAAGTGAAAAGAAGTGGTATTATGAGGGGGAAAAATATAATACACAATTAACAAACGGAAAAGGGGAACCAAATTTTATCGGCAGTACTAAACAAGTAAAAAATGCTCCGAAGAATCGAGTTTTCTGTACAGAGTGTAATCAAGGCCACCGAAAACAGATCTATTTTTCGGTGGTCTCGGTATAATTCTGTAAGCAGCGGCCCGTGAATCTTTAACCACGGCCCGGTGGTGGCCTGTCCTATATCGTTACCAGATGCACGATTATTGCTAAATTTAACCTTAAATAAAATACAAACTACTAAGGCTAGAGGGCTACAATTTGGTATTTTTGATGATTGGAGGGTGGATGTTCAACGTATCAATTTGCGGCCCTCTAGCCTCAGTAGTTTTTTAAGATCTGAGGCCGGACTGAAAAAGCCGGCACAATAGTTTTCTTTTACAGAAAACTGAAAAGCAAAGAATGTATCGAGCATAAAAACAAAACGAAACAGCAGGACTAATTTCCATAGAAATTGGTGAAGCTTTCTCTTGGCCACTCTTTCCAGATGATAAAACTTTCTTGGATGTCGATGAAGATTTGGCGCGGTTTCAGGTGGAAACAAAATTAGAAAAAGTTCATCGATAACCACTAAAAATTCAAACATCCGGAGAGGGCTGCTCCATAAATGTTAGAATTCTAGTTTCATCCAAACCCGTTCGTCAGCTTTCTCGTAACTCTGTAATAGACAGAAGGAAAGACATGCCAACAAATCATATTAAAAGAGAGAGAGAGAGAGAGAGAGAGAAAGAATAGCATTATTTAGAACAAAGGAAAAAGACCTTTATTGGGCTGCTTGAAAGCAAAGAAATGAACAAAATGAGCACAATTAAGTAGAGAGAGAGAGAGAGAGAGAGAGAGAGAGAGAAGGAATCCAAAATTAAGAAGAAGGATGCGGGGAATAGGATGAACTAACGAGGAAATGGCACGGGACTGGGCAGAGGAGTACAATGCCCCAAATGAATGGGAAAGGTCATCATTGTAGTATCTCTCTCGGATACAAATTCAGTCTTGCAGAGTTTTTGCTGGACTTTATCTTCGCATAATCACCATTCCCCAAATTTGCTGCAGACACTGTAAGATTGTTGGGAGCGGCAAATGGTCACAATAAGGCACGAAAAAACAAGTTTATTTTAAAGTTATAAAGAAGTCTTGGTATTAAATTTCGCCTGGTTTGTTGGTGCCGATGTGAAGTTAGTTTGCGAATTAAGTTGTTTTCTGGTACTAAAATGATGCTAAGTACTCAAGAAATAAGAAATAAGAAAAATAAAACTGCATTCCACTTTAGATTGGAATGGGAGAAAGTCAGTTATGTACAAATTTAGAACACGGTGCGATCATATAGTTGTTTGGCAGTCCTAGTATTCCTTCGCCGTTTAAAAGAAACAAAATAAAAATATGAAAACTCTGTGACCATTTCACGACAGAAATTACTGAAAATAAAATCGTCCAATTACTGAAACATTCCCGGGAAGAAATTTAAGCAGATTCCACTAATTTAGAGCAAATCTCAAAATTACCAAAATTACTTCTCACGGTGTACATACATTAATTTTACAACAAGCCATAAAGGGTCATTTACTTGCTAGGTAAGCTTCCTCCGACGAGAAGAAAGACCACAGTGAAAAAAGTGGTTGAGAAAAATTAAGTACAACCTAGAGATAAAAAAAAAAATTTTAAACTTTTAAACGCACGAATCAATAAAGAGCAACTGAGAGACAAGAAAAATAAGACAAAATAATCAAATTGCAACGAATTAACTTTAAAGACTTATAAATATTACGAGCATCAACACTCTCAACGCTACCAAGTAGTAGGACGATTTTATTTTCAGTAATTTCTGTCGTAAAATGGTCACAGAGTTTTCATATTTTTATTTTGTTTCTTTTAAATGGCAAAGGCGTGCTAGGAGTGCCAAACATCGTGTTCTAAATTTGTATATATCTGACATTCTCCCATTCCAATCTAAAGTGGTATACAGTTTTATTTTTCTTATTTCTTCATTTTTATGGCGAAGGAGATAAACGAAGGACCTTTGGCACTGCGCTGTGTCACATCATGGGACCTCAAGTAGGACTACGAAGAAAACAAGTAGCATAAACTTTGGTCTGATCTTGGAGTAAGACCAAATGATATAACAAATATATAAATCAATTTGATTATCAGGGCACAATGAAGCCTCGCATCACATTGTCTACAACACTTACCTATCTCCTCCGATCTCTGTTAAGGAAAATAACCATTTTCTTTTGCACCATCAATGAAAATAGATGCAACAGAACTTGCTACGCCTATTCACTACTGTTCCGGTTCTAATGCCGTAAATCAAGTCGCCAGTAAGGCAGAAAAACAACAAAGATTTCAGAACGCTACATAGTGTGGAACCAGGTATGATGGGTCTAGGACTCTAGGCTCAATAACGCCCATGTGTGTGAAAGAAATCAAGTACATAATCTTCAACACCTAAGTCAAATGAAGCACTAAAGTCATTAAAGCGTAAGTCTTGGGCTCGTATCCATTATCCTAACTCAGCTGAATGTAACTAGTCAACTTTTCTGGCCAGCATAAATGCTCAGCTGTTTCTTCAATGCGTAATGGCTGACAGGGAGCAAATGGGTTGAGTCAAGTACTTTCCCGGAGGATGAAGAGCAAGTTTTCAACAAACTCAGAGACAGCGAGAAAGGAGACTCGCCTGCAGTTAACTAAAGTCTATATTCATACCCCTATTCGGAACAGGCCGAATGTTACATAATTTTCGTGCATCTGGAAAAACGTTTTGTAGAAATGAAAGACGATTTAATGTGTTATTATGAAATATCCTAAATTTTGTGTAATTGAAAACTCACCTCGAAACTCCCCACATTAGATGTTTTATCTAATCTATTTCGCCTGAGCAATCTGCCTTGATTAGTAGTCGATTCTTAAAATAAAGGTTCTGCAGTAAAATCTATGTACGAGTGTACCACTTTTCGAATTCGCTAGAGCCGGAAAAATCACCATGAGGAAAAATGTCCCGCTCAACTTTTGTCATTTCAGAACCACTCATTCGTTCTGTCCTTCTGCCATTTAATGACATTGCCTTCAAGACCCAGACACTGGCAATCCAAAAGGCCTATCTATGCAAGACCTAACCAAGGCTCCTTCATTTTTAGGTCTTGGGTCAGTGTGTTCAAACTCGTCCAGAATTTACCAGGGTAACGACCCCATATTCCCAGAAGGCGGGTCGCCGTGACCCTCGACCAGAAAGCAATGTATGACATGGCACCTGCCGAGAGGCTGCTGTACAAGCAGGTGCCACTTTAGATAAAACAAAATCACAGACCAGCAGACGTAGAGAAAGAAAGGCGTGAAGAGAGGTAAGTAGAGAGAACATTGGAAAGAGGAGGGACATCAGAGTAGGTAGGATGGCGGGGAGAGTACAGAGGGCCAGGGTGGGTGTTGGGTGTGAGGTGCCAAGTGGTGGTGGTGGTGGTCAGATAGTTGGGTTAGTGATACATGTGGTGAAGAGTAATTTAATGGTGTAGAGGGGAGAGAATGGTAGCTGGGGGGAGGAGAAAATGGTAGGGAGAGAGAGAGAGAGAGAGAAAGAGACAGAGAGTTTGTGATGAACAGGAAGAGGAAAGAGGCAATAGAAGAAGCATCCAGCAAGAAGGAAGAGATCAATTGTTCTTAACTACTTTAGTCTGGTGGAGTGGAACAGGTGCTGGGAGGCTGCTTGGGTGGAGAGAGAGAGAGAGAGAGAGAGAGAGAGAGAGAGAGAGAGAGAGAGAGAGAGAGAGAGAGAGAGATCTAAATCTTTTGAAATATTTAAACCAAGGCAGACAGGCGAACGATACTGTTATCTGTGATATATTTGTACGTAAACACAGTCACACAGACGCGCAAACACAACTATATATACATATATATATATATATATATATATATATATATATATATATATATATATATATATATATATATATATATATATATATATATATATATATATTTATTTGTGTGTGACACGCGCACTAACAGGAAACCGTAGTCAGTGGTTAGGACATTCGCTTCATGGAATGAAATCCTATGCCTATGATCCTCTACTGACCTAAGCGGTAATTTATATAGCACATATATAGCAGAAATAAAACAAATAAAAAAAAATGAAATGACCTCTGACGAGGGTAAAAGTCCTGACCCGACACGAACACTCCTTAGTTACAAGAGCTGCGACCAAATGGAGATATTTATGCCATTCCTATTTGTTCGTTGATGGCAAATGTGATCTGATGACCTTCAGTTAAGCATCTTAAGTGGTCAAATGGTGATAGAAGTTGTTCGCGCTGTCCTTGTTAAGCTGTCAGTTCGCACCTGTTGGCACACTGTGAGCATCGCATTTTATTATAATACACATTTATCAAGTAACTCCTCCATATCTGGCTTCGTTTCAATCCGTTTTAGGCCTACTCTTGGTTGCATTCGCCCCTTTCAAACTGGGATTGCTAACACATGTTGTGATTAAAGGGCTCTCTCTCTCTCGAACGAACGAACGAAACAACGAACGAGCGGAGACTGCCCCTAACTTGCAATTGCAGTAGAGTAGGATGACTAACCATGATACGTTGATATCCATAATTGTTGACGAATAGTCCACTTTGAACTCTGCAACCTTCCATTTTGCTGTTACCCATTGCTCCTTTTGAATATTCTGCAAAATTCTTAGTCTTAACTTTGCCTAATCTCTCTCTCTCTCTCTCTCTCTCTCTCTCTCTCTCTCTCTCTCTCTCTCTCTCTCTCTCTCTCTCTCTCTCAATCCTTAACACGATAACGATTTCATAATGAAATCCGTTCAATTTCACATCTTAATGTGTAGTGAAATCTTGCAAGCCTAAGCTTACAGGAGGTGAAATCCGTATGAATGCAAAAAAAAAAAAAAAAACTTTGAATATGCTACGGGCGACCTGATCTAAATTCAAAAGCTGTCAAGTAATTTAACAAATTAGTTATCGATAGGTAATTGTATGAGATACCAATTACGCTGAATAAATAATATCTCTGTTTCATTAATTATATACTTTTCTATTTAGGTTATTATCCTCCGATCTTAATGGCCAGAGCTTGCGGAGTCTCAGGATTTTCATAAACAACGGACATCGGGAAATGTTGCAAGATATAGGTCGTCTTTCTACGTCTGTATCGTCAAGGTGCGTCCACACTGCAGTAAAACATGTCGTAAACACTCGTTGGCTACTTCTCGCATATACATCACAAACAAGTAACTGTTGAACGGCCATAAGTGGAAAACGAACTTTTGGCAAAAATTGGATAGTCATATGAAGCGCGCGCTAGTTGGAACTATACCAGTTAGTCGCTGACTTGTATTCAGCCTGTTTGTGATATGTGTGCAATAATGTGGGCCGATGTGTGTTTGTGACATGCTTCCCTGTAGTGTGGACACACCGTAAACAGCGTTGAGAGCCCTGAGAGGGCGGTGACATCGACATAGCATAAACAAGCAAAGTAAAATGTCAATCTGTCTGGTGTGTGAGCACAAAAGTGTGATGGTCGTTGGTTTGGAAAGGGATAGCAACACAACAGCCATTCGATCCTACTGAGGCTATCAAGCTGCGCGCAAACCACGAGCAGTAATGCTCGATAAAACCGTTTGTTCATTCGTTCTCGCTGAAAAATCTTACGCCGATGCAGGTATCTGTTCAAGAATACAGTACTGTAATGTATACGATAGACGCATATACAGAGACGAGTGGACGACTAGCTTACAGTAAAGGTCGGGTAATTTGTCCTGCCAATATTTCATTATTATTATGAAAGCATCAATTTCTTAGTATTCTAGTAAAATCTCCCTTTAAATGTCACCAGCAAGCAAAACTTGGATGGCAAAACAACCTTTCTGAAATATAGATCTAGAGGAGAAGATATAATCACTACCAACCAGCCTAAGGATTTTCAAGAAACTCGGGTGGAGCGATAAACTAGACTGTTTTTAAGGAGGAAAGTTCATAGGAAGCAGGAAAAACATAAGCAGGAGTTATTTTCAAAGCTAAGCATAGAGCATAAGGGAAAAATCTGGAGTACATCGACAAGTGTCACTGGCTAAACTAATTACCGTACTTCTAACTTTGACTCGTCAAAAAAAAAAAGTTATATCCAACCTAAGCCTTACGAGACTGCCTGTAGGTCGAGACCCGATGCGAAGAGAGGACTTTCCACTAACAGGATAAAACTAAAAACCTTCTTAGGTAAAATACCTGGGCCTGACAGCAAAGTTATAAGCCCACTTGCTTGGATAAACAAGATATGCTAATGGTGCACTGACGTCTGCCCCAAATGAGGTGCGAACTCCTCCCCCACATTTTTTCTTATTAGGTGTGATTTTTTTTCCAACTGACTAGGCCGAATGTTCGTCAGTACTGGCAACCAAGCATCCATATAGTAATTTTCAACCAATACGCATCAGCTTTGTTGAATATGTTTTAAACTAAAAGAACCAGTCAGGTTTTACACCCTGTGTTTCAATTTTCCTTGTTGAATGTTGTATATTTATATGTCACGTGCTTCGTTGATTTCAATTTTAAGCTAAGAACTGCACTGCCATTCAGCCACATCGCCTACACACACACACACACACACACACACACACACACACACACACACACACACACACACACACACATATATATATATATATATATATATATATATATATATATATATATATAACAATCACATATGGAACAGAATTAAATTTCTGACTCACATCAGGGTCGAACACAGATTTTCAGTTGAAAGACAAGACCGCTGCCAAGCCACACAAGAAGTTGGAACCTTAATACCACTGTACCTAAGGCTTTACCAGCGTGTTTTCCCCAATTTCCCGACTCACCAGTGACCCAACTGACACCATTTCATTCGAATTATCCTTTCTGTATGAATATGATAGAAATAATCAACACTCAATCACGTGTGGAACAGAAATAAATTTCTGACTCACGTCAGGCTCGAACCCTGGGTACGATCATGATGTGCGTCAGAAATTTATATATATATATATTATATATATATATATATATATATATATATATATATATATATATATATATATATATATATATATATATATATATATATATTTATATATATGTGTGTGTGTGTGTGTGTGTGTGTGTGTGTGTGTGTGAGAACAAACAACTGGAACATGCAATATCTCATAATGACAACAGACCGGAAGAAAAAGTGAAACGAAGATTTGACCGAACGCTTTCCTATTTTAACTGATATGAAATGAAATCTCCGTGCTGACGAACAATCTACTGTACTTGCAAACTCATTGTCTAAGAGTGTTATTTACAAGTTGTTCTTCCAGTTTGCCCATTACCTGGACTGGTACTATGAAGTTCTTCAGAATTTCTCTTTGTATTGAATGATTCTATGATATTACTGTCCACAGTATCCTCACAGAACAAAATTTGTTTGACATCCTTCTGACTGATGGGTACACTTATGCATTGAAAGAAGCTTCAAGTTTCTAAGTTGTCTTATCAGCAGGGGGTAAGACACCAAATTAATTATTTCTCGTTAAAATAATTTCGAAATGGAATTATGACTTTCAAGAATACTAATATTCAGTTTGGGAATGCAGTCCATCCCTATCGAGGCAAGACCGCTATCTTTAAAAACTAGCAGTGGTGATGTGCAATGCACATTTTTTTTTACACAAACAGAAATCACCCGTCCTCCACATGCATTGTGGTTTCTTACAGTTTAAATCACCAAGCTTCCTTAAATTAACCTTATGTAAAGGCTTATGACTTTTAGGTATGCAATCTACTTAACAGACTCTTGAAACCTGGCCTAGGCGTGTGGATGCATTTATAATTCATAAAAACTGCAAACTTTTAATTCAGCATTGACAGTCACGGAATGCTCATCATCTAGATCACGTCTTTATCACAACACAGGCTATACCAAGGTCTAAACCCCTAAAGAATACTTCAGATGAGTTAAACAGTGTACCGGACACTAGCATCTTTTATTAACGTTATACAATGCAACAAAGGATTAAAAACACCATCCCTGCATCACTCTGAGTGGAAATGGGAATGCAAAAACAAGGATGAGCTTACCTATAAACAGTTTTCTGGTTACGTTTTATGTTTTGATTCTCGGCACCACTCCGTCAACTACGAATTTTTGTTGTTCAATCACTGAATCAAGAATAACTAGGAACCATGACATCGTACCAAGTGCTTTATGCTACGTCCATCGAGTCAAAGGTCAAGGAAGCAAATGGAAAGAAGAAAATCAGAATCAGCACGTGTCAATTTCTAACCGGAAGCAATTCTGTAAATATTTTCCGAATGTCAACAAAGCAACTTAAACATGGCTACCAAAATATATGCAAATGACATACAAACCAAACTCCTGTTGGCTCATTCTTAATGTGACATTACAATGGACTCATCTGCACTGGATTATATACGCACCCAATATTCTTCAGTTGAAGATTATAATATAATATTAATAAACAACATCTTCATGCGGCCGTTAACAGTAACATGACCAGAAAACTGATGAGCCGTTACATAGGCAACGTTTACCTCATACCCGGTGTGGAGGACAGGCAATGTGAATTTCTCGTGTTTTGAATCGCTATCGAAAAACTGACCAGGTAAATTTTTTGTAATTTTTCTGTATAAAATCTTTTAATGATATCTCTCCAACGGTATACTTGTGAACTAGATAGTTATAAAGTAGACTATATTGATATCGCGCCAAATCCGTATAATTTTTTTATTTTGTTTTGGTCTCTACATATCATTAAAGTAGCTCAGGTGATCTTGTTGATGGTGCAGACCACTTGTTTGGAAATTCAATATTTTGCCTGATAGGCCCAGTCTTAGGATACTAGCCTACGTGAACCTTTATCTTGGTGGTTTATGGTATTCCTACCATCACTGGCAGTGTTGACCCTTGCTAGACTGCAGAGTAGGCCTAAGGGGTCACGAGTTCCTTGGGGGGGCTGCAACCCCTTCCTCTGTCAGATTAGGATTTGGCATCCGAGGTTAGGTTAGGTAAAGGTTAGTCTGGTTAGTTCATATTCCCTCTTGATTACTTACCACAGAAATGCTGATAAAACTTTACTTTAATTTCGCTGCCTGATTCCCGCCAGTCGTTGACCAGAGCACGTTCCTCACACGTAGTCTTTCCTACAATGCTAGGTCTTGACGTAACCAGATCTTACCTACCTAACCTAACTTAGGGTGACGTGCCCTGACCTGGCCAGATGCAGCGAAACTCCCCCCCAAAAAGGCTGTAACCTGTCCCAGTCGGCGACTGGCGGGAATCAGGCCGCGCAACTAAACTAAAGTTTTACCGAAATGCCTGCTAGGTCTGCATTAGCCCTGACCCCTTACTCTTTAATCTCTCCCTTTTTTTCCCCCCCATCCCCAATAGGTCTGGTGTAGGCTAGTCTCTGTGAACCTTTTTGATGACCCCCAGGGGGTAACCATGATTTTCGGGGGTGAAAACCCACGATGAATGAATTACAATAACAGGTATGGTGTAAAATGTATTAGCAAGATATGCAGTTGTAAAAAGTGCACAGGAAAGGATGACTAAGCTATGGGGTGCATCCTAGCCTAACCTTACCTTGCCTAACCAAATGTAACCCAAGGCCCTGGGTCTTAACTGATGGGAGAACCCCTGGGGCAGTCCATGCTAACCTAAACTAGAGCACCATATGTCATAAATGTGAAGTACAGAAATTCTGACCTCCTATACTGGATCTTAATTGGTTACAAGAAATCTCTAACTGACATCTGTAGTGAGATGGTGGCAGTCAGGTCAAGGGCCAAAAATTTCTGGTCTGAAATGCAGCGGTCCGTATACTCTTGTATAGTTCTATAGTTCTTTAAAGCATTATCTCTTTATGTGTCTATTTATCAGTAAAATGCTATGTTAGCCTATACTTGTTATAAACAAGAATGAAATATTATTTGTAGGTTGTCAAATAATTACAATTTTTTTCTGTTGTATGGATTAGTGGAGTACTCCAGCACCAGTCAGGCTGCAGTAATGGGTTTTCTTACGTTATCACCACCTAGTGATTTATGTATAATTAGATAAAGGAAATTAATTAAAGTAAATTTATAATTCATGTACACTGTACCTTTATATTTTATGGTTTTGAAATTATTTACTGCTCACTTAGATTGAAAATCTAATGGATACAGAATTATAACATTAGTCCTCCATTACTGTACCTTACCTGCAGATCAATTTATTATCTCTTAAAACAGAAACTAAAACGACAGTAGTGTCAATTTATTTATGGTCCAAGGTAAATCTAATTGTTTAGGCACCATTCATTGAGGTAAATAGAAATTAAATTATCTATCTATGTGAATGTACATATGTATATGGACACATGCTAACCTAACCTTCCATAATCTAACCTTACCTTGGGGCTACGCTCTACCTGGCCAGGGCTGCTTTGGTTCATAATGGACCCCTCCCCCCCCTTCCCATAACATTTGGGAAAAACTGCAGCAGTGACTACCTGGCCAGGGTGTGTCACCACTCTAGACCACCCCTAAAATTTTGGTGAAAAGAATGGCAATTATGCTTACATGAATACAGTACAATATAACCTAAGTCAACCTAGGACACCATGCATTAAAGAACTGTATCTGTTATGGAAAACATTAACAGTGAACTTAGGCAATTTTATAAAGATAAGGTAAGATCCCCCAGTAGCATCTTGGTTAATCTTTTGAGATGTTTTTGGTGTCATGGAAAAGTTTTAGAGTTTTTAGAAATAATAAACATGATATTTTAATTTTAGCCTATCTGGATATTGGTTAGAAACTAGCTGGTATCTAATAGGAATGCTGTACTGTACTACTATACTTAAGGGCAGTATTTGATAGTACAGTTGTAATGAGTTTTTGATAAGTGACTTGTAATGAATAGGCACTGAAGATGTTATGCAGGAATAGTTTGAGTGGTACCTCAGTAGCACACAAAATATTTAATGTGAAAATTATTTTATCAACTAAGAAAAAATGGCTTTCATAAAGAATCATAGATACATTAAAGATTCATGAGATGAGTACGTAACCAGGATACAGCATCCTAACTAACATGGGTGGTGGTGGAGGGATTGAGTGGTTGGTATGAAACAGTCAGGTATATTATAAATCTTAATCTTTTTACAGAGGCAGGTAAAGGGGGATGTCTTTTGCCCAGTAGGAACACTTCTCTGCTTTGAGCATATGCTTATCTGCAGACATGCCTGTTCCAGGTTCTTCATTGGTCTGAACAGAAGAGAACCCGAGAGTACAATATCATTTTGGTTGAGGGAAGGGATCTGTAGGACATACAAGTTAGTTTCTTGGCAGCGGTGTCCTCACATAAAGGTTAGTTGCAGGAATTTTGAGTTTTATGTGTTTGGACTTTTCTGAAGTACCGGTACCAGTAACATGTTTGTTGCTCAAGTTGTTAAAGCTCGTTTCTGGAGGTGTCACTCAATGTGTGTCATGTTATCTTTGCTGTATATGACTCACTATTACATAGATACATTTGATTAAAAAGGAGTTATTTTTAGAAAGTTAACTCAATAGCTCCCAATATCCATTTCATACACCTGACCTTAGTGAAAGTGCACTGTAGTTCTGAACTGAAACTAACTTGTAGGATTTGGAGATTATCAACAAAGTAGAGTTTTTGACAATTTCCATTAATGGGAGCATTGATGGAGATGAAAAGGTTGAAACAGCTGGGTCAACATAATCCCATTTTCTTCATGTGTGACATCATGACATTCTCATTGTTACCTGGAACATTTTTCTCTACAGTCTTGGGTAAAGAACACTCACTAAGAATATTTCCCTCTCACAGTTTACTTCAAATGGAAGTCCACTTAGTTCCTGAATCCCTTTCAGAGTGCAAATGCTATAAAGAATACTGCCTTTAGAGTAGAAACCTTGAGGAATGCTAGCCTTAACGGTGCATAAAGTTCTTTTTAGTAGACTTTACAAGACTGTCAAGACTAAATCCCATTTTGGAGCTCTGTCCACCAGTTGGACCAGAATTAAACTAGAAGTGTTATGCTTAGTCAGAGGAGAGGAGGCAGGTTTTATTTGCAGAAGCTGAGTGCCAGAACCACCACAGGAAAATGATAAAATCAGTTTCACTATAATTTTGAAGAGGTTGTTAACATAATTAAGTTTTTCAACACTTTGCTGCCTTGAAAACTACAGAAATTATAGTCTCTCTCTCTCTCTCTCTCTCTCTCTCTCTCTCTCTCTCTCTCTCTCTCTCTCTCTCTCTCTCTCTCTCTCTCTCTCTCTCTCTCTCTCTGATAAGAATTTTACAATCACACAACTACCCTATGGCTTGGAAAGTCAAAGAATTGTGTCGCTTAGTGAGAGGGAAGGCCTCTTATGTCCTTTACCATATAAAGAATTAGTTTTTTATCTAAATGTAAGGTTTAGAATGGATAATAATGTACAATGCTTGATTGAAATTGTGTTATTATTAAAAATGCATTAATTTTAATTGCAATATTTATCATGCATTTCCACATCTAGTAATTTATATTCCTGTTAACCATGTGATTTCATTACCATTAGAAACTGAAGTGTATGATTGTCTTTGTAGGACTGTAGATTTTTAGCCATTCTTTTTCATACCAATATTTTTTATTGCAGATGGACAGCGTGCACATGCAAGAGGATGGTAAGGAAGATAGTAATGTTGACATGAAAGGTGATGAAAAAATTACACAAGAGGGTGGTGAAGTTTTGCATGAGGAAGAAATTGCATCGGAAAAGAAGCCTGTGAAACCTAGTAATTCAGCAGAATCAGAAATTGGCATCGATGAGTATCTTGGGAAGCACCCAGGCTTCTTTGGAATCATAAAGCAGAGGTAGGATTTTTTATGCTTAAGTATTGACCATTGGGATTTAAAATACAAAAAATAACGAAATGTTGGCATAATCCTCTATCATGAAGGGAATATGCAAATATAAGTAGATGAAGTAGAAAAATTGCAATATTTAGTGTTGTTAGTAGACTGATTTACAAAAGCAGGGCATCAGTGTATTTACTCTGTTAATCTGGATATTCTTCCTGAACTTAGCTGGTAGTGAAAAAGTTTGAAAAAATGATAGTTTATTTCACTATTCTGTCTGTCTTTTTTTTTTTTTAATCGTGCCCATCATATTGTGATTGGGATGGGCAGGAATGTAAGCCAAGCCTAAACAGTAATCATTAATTGGAAAAAAATACATCTTGATATCTTAGATCATTTTCCTGTAAAGAAAGCAAGACAGAAGCTGGTACAGTATAAGTAAATTTATGCATAATTCTTTGTTATTTACAGTTATGTGCTGTCATTTGAATGACCTTATTTTAGTGATAAGTGTAAGTGACTTTTTAAATTGCCTATTCAGACTCTTCACATAAAAAAAATTTTGTTACCAAACCTCATTGAAATTAAGTGGGTCTGTAAATGGGCCAGGCTTCAAATGTCTAGCTTTACATACTATAGGAACAGTGATTTGACATCTAGATCTCTAAGTCAAAACTTGTGTAAAAATATTGATGATTTTTTTATTACCAAATTATGAGCTTGAGTATTTATTTATTTGTAGTAATAATCAGAATAGTTAATGTTTTTACCCTCCTTTGTGCTTATCAGAAATGCATTGGATTGTTTTGGTTTTCATTCTTGAACAATTGCTATACTGATTTATTTGAAATAAACATTTATATTTTGCAGATATTCCGACTTCATTGTAAATGAAGTGTCAAATTCTGGAGAGATAGTTCACCTTACAGACAGGAATATTCCCTCTCCCCCAGAAGTATCTGCTGGAGGTGAGTTCTTTATTTTTTTGTGTTCAAGTTGTAAAACATTACAGCACATTAAACCATTTAGGTACCTTATGTAACTATATGTAGCACTTACAGAACAAATAACAGATAAAGATGAGGCACCAAAAGTAATAGGGAAAAAAGAAAGAGGTAAAATTATTAGACCATTTGTTAAAGAATACTATACATAAAACTAGTCAAGGAACTTAGGACCTGGTAGTGGGAGAAGTTTGAGTTAAGTACTCAAGCTTCCTTGCCATATGCATATGTGGTAGAAAGACAGTGGACAATCATAATACATAAAAATTCAGCTTTTAGTTTTCTGATATCTTATTATTCTACAGTTACAGTGGTCAGCATTACCAAATTGTTTTTTGCCAGTGAATTTTGGTGTGTTGGATATGAATTTTCATTGTGTGCCTGCTGGTGTAAGGAACATGTTTGCAGTCTTTTTGTTGCATACATGAAGTTAGGCTATCTATTTCCAGAGTTACCTGACGAACTTCCACCTGAATTGTCACCTGCCGTTATTCAGCAGCTGGATGAATTAGTTGGGATTCCTCATCCTGCACGCATCCCATTGACACAGCCTCCTAAGAAATCGGAGCTCAGTAATGATGTCACAGATACGGATCCCCCAAAAGAACAAGATAAAACTACTGTCAAGAAAGGTTAATAACCAAGTTTTCATGATGTTTTAGGAAGTAGTGTTTGTATTTTTAAGTTGATATGAATGTCGAAGGAATATTGTATTTTAATGTCGATATATTTATAGTAATCATGATATACTGTACAGATATTTGCATTTTATATATACAATATATAGAGAGAGAATAATTGAGGTTGTTCTTTTTTTTTTTTAACAACAACAGATATAAGGATACAGGATTCCCAAATTGTTCATTTTTAGTTGGTAAAATGCTTCATTCATCATTTTTATCATTATCTTGTGGGTCCCATATCTTTCCTTTACAGGTAGCAATGAGGAACAAGGGTAATACAACTCCATTTTTTATATTTATTCTCACGGCGATTGCTGGTGGAGGGTAATTCAATATTCAGTCCCCATAGAGCCTTATGCCAGATCCTACTAAGAGCACAGAATGCTGAGAATGCCCATGAGTCATCTGTTTAACACCATGGCTGCCAGACCTACTGCTAGGGATTGTTACCCACCATTTCAGGCAGGGCAAGGCCCAAGTCTTTTTTCAAGTTGTCTGGAGGATCTTGGAGCAAGAGGTGAATTATGTGCTTACTCATAATGCAGTTGTTCTACAATGGGGCTTGTTCCAAGAAATATCTGATATAGCAGGAAGTGGGTTTAGAACCATGGCAATTAAGGACCTTGAAGGAAGGTTATCTGCAATTTCTGGAAATAACCCACTGTTTTCAGCTGAGCCAGTTCCCTTCACCTTTTAGACTATAGGATTGGAAAAATTTGCATCAGTAGGTGAGATTAATGGTAGCTGAGCAAGTAGAAGAGGCGGTAAACAACTGTGGGGCTTTTACAATCATCTTTTCATGGTCACCAAGAGGTCATGGGATGGTGGCCCTTCATTGATTTTTACCCATGTAACCAAATCATGTTCTAGAATCCTTTTTGGCTTTGGTTCAATGCCTCATTCAAAGAGGGGATTCTCTTCCTTCCATTGTTATGAGATATGCTGATTCCCAGTTACTGTGTGCTTCAAATGGAAGATAACATCTTTGTCTGTTCGAGTTTGGTTCCACAGTTACAGCATTCGTCTGTAGATATATTTAGATGATTTGCTGATAAATTCCCTCTGTTAGTTATGACAGCAACTTGGACTGTACCTCTCACTATGTCAGAGCTCTTCCTGCTTCCCTCATGCCTTGTCATTACAGTGACATCAGAGCTGCTTCCTCCCTCTGTAAGTTGCTGTTGAGGATAAGAAAAGTAAAAAGTTAGTGCATGAACCAGTTTTTATATTTTAACAAAACAAAAATGTTTTCAATATAAACCTAGCTTTCACCAAAAGGATATACATAGCAGTCCCCGTTTATGACGGGGCTTCCGTTTATAAACTGAAAGTCATTGTAAACCGAAAATCGTCGAAAAAAAAATCCTAAGAAATCCTTACTTTTAATGCTTTGGGTGTGTTGAAAATGAATGTAAACTGCATTTTTATGAGTCTTTCATCAAAAACCTCCAAATTTGCATTATTCTGCCATTTTGGAGCCATATTTCTTCTGTCGGATCGGTTATGCGATCGTCATAACCTTGGAACATGTGTCATAAACTGGGAAATAATTTCTGATGAATATATTTGAAAAGCGTCGTTTGGAACGTCTCGGGGACCACGTCATAAACCGGGGACTGCCTGTACTGTACCTCCCAACCATTCTGTTAGGTAAATGTTCAGTCATTTTCTTCTTCCTCTCTTCCTAAAAGTTCCTTCTTTTAGGATTAATGTTATCAGATTTGGGGGAATACACAAGAAACTAAGCAAAAGTAATGGGTTTGTAATGAAAAAGTTAATTTAGTTTTGATAAAGACACTTTTTTTTAAGAGTTACTGTTAAAAGAAATTAGCATAAGCCCTGAAAGTGAAGATACTTATTTTATTTACTCTTACAGGTCTGAATGAAGTTTTGATTAATGTAAACGGTGTTTCCAAAGAGGGACGTACTAACATTCATCGTGCTGTCAAAGCCAAATATGCGTCAGTAGTGAGTTGCTACAAGGAGAGTGATGATGGCAATAAATATATTGTTATTCAGAAAAAGAAAGGTGAGTAAATCTTTGTCATTGTTACACTTTTTAATGGTGAATACCCTGAACTTTGTTATTCATTATTTTATGTTGCTGGCCATTGTGATGGTGTAACAAGGATTACATTTACTCAGAAGATACCCTATAGGAAGAGAGATAATAGACTGTACAGGTAGTCCCTGGTTTACGACTGGGGTTCCGTTCTGACGCCGAGATGTAAGCTGAAAATCATTGTAACCCAGAATGTTGAAAATTGTAAGAAAACCTTACTTTTAATCATTTGGGTGTCTTGTAAATGATTTAAACTGCATTTTTATTGAGTTTTTAATAAAAAACCTCTAAATTTTTATCATTCTGCCCTTTTTTTGAGCCATATTTCTTCTGTCGGATCGGCGTCGTAAACCCGGAACGTGTTGTAACCCAGGAAATAATTTTTGGTGAATGTATTTAAAGAACATCGCAGGCTGAGCCCCTTGTAACCCAGGGACTGCCTGTATATATGTATGTTTTTTCAAGATTATTAACCTGTCTTTATTAAACTTAATTGTATAAAAATATATACAGTCCGACCTCTTAAAACCAGCACCCTTGGGACCAGGCCAAAGCTGAACCACAGAATATCCCAGATGTTAGAAATCACCCCTAAAACAAACCCTTATGCAGACAGTCTTGCCAGCTCATTCCACATATATAGTGCTGTGTTATCAAAAGTAGAACAAAACTTTTGAATAATCACTGTCATTCGTAAGGTTTAGTTCCCTAGCAAAATTCTGGCCTACTCCATAAGCTTCTGTCAAATTTTGATCTTCTTGCAACCTAGACCATGCTCACATCCTTTAGAACCCTAAAAAAGAGTTTTTGGTTAAACAAACTTTTCTGGTTTTCTATTTTTTTTGGCCTGAAAATCTTCTGGTTTTACTTTAAACCTAAAAAATCTGCTGTTTTGTTTTTAAACCTGCAGGTGTGTGTATGTATGTGAGAGAGAGAGAGAGAGAGTTGTATTAAGAATAATGGTAATTTTAGTAAAACTTGTTTTACATATTGTATGCAATTATATTTCATGCATTATTGTCATATCATATTATAATTTATGAACATAGCGGACTCACATCACTTGCATTCTGCTTATGTTTATAGTCTTACAATCATCAGTTGATTGCATTTTAATGACATCAGCACAGCCATTAGTTGCTAAATGAAATGCATTTCAGAGGTTCGTTTTATATGTAAATTATCAAAGCAATGATTTAAAATGCAACTCTATTTATAAATGCAGTAAATTAAATGAAGTAAAGGTTCATTTTATATGTAAATTATCAAAGCAAGGTTTAAAAATGCAACTCTATTTATAAATGCAGTAAATTAAATGAAGTAAAGGTGTGATTTTGCTATTTTCAGATGTTGCTTTTGGATCTTCCAAAACGTTTTGTGGCCTGCAAATTATTCGTTTCTTCTGCCACAGCTACAACCGTAAATTAAGTGGCATACATTCTTAACAATTTCCTCTTAATTGAGTGAAGGTTGAATACAGATTTATTTTATTCTTATTTATGGAAGTCACCATTGAAAATTAGCAAATTTTTAACAAGTTGACATACATTAGTTATGGTAACTGACATCAGCTAACGGCTGTTTCTCAATTCGATGGTTTATATGTCAGTACTTGCTGTTGTTTATGCCGGTGTCCAGTAAGTGGTTGTTGATTGTAAGACATAGTGATGACTTTTTAGACAAGTCACAGTGTTGGTAAGCCTGATTTAATTTATGAAGGTATGCATTTAACCTAATGAACGTTGGGTTCATGGTCTATTTATTAGTTAAAAGCTAATGCAGATATAATATGCATTATCAATGGTATCTACCGAAACTGAGACAGGCATACCTGTAGATAGCCTATCCTAGTGTAATCTACTGTAAATACACCTCACACTATACAGTACAGTACATGATGTATATAATAACATCATGTTTTTGGATGAAATTTTAATGATTGCCTGATACATGAGATTGGCAGATACACGAGTATAAACACAAATTAAAGTTCTTTTGTATCCTGTATATTTTTGAGTTTCACAGAATGTTTTTGTTGGAAATAAACTGCTCGTGTATTTGCAGAGCAAGCTTCAGTCCCGAAATTCAAAATAAATCCAAAAACTGAAATGTGGCACAGCCCTTGTAGCTGCTCTAGAACTATAGGCGGCTGATTCAAAAATATCTCGGAATAATGGAGTTACTGGACCATGGAATGCCGGGTTTTCAAGGCTGGACCGTAATTATTATCATGTAATTATACCATGAAGGGTTATACATTGATTTTGAGTGACTGGAGAAGTAGAGGGAGACTAGTATATGTGAAACTTGGAGGCATGGGTATGAGATGGGATCTCCCCCACCATTATATGACTAGTCATTCTCTTTAGAGGTCCTTAATGCTGTCGATGAAGTTGTTTTATCATGTAGGAGGTTGATGCATATCTTGATTGTTCAGGTTTTTTTGGGTAAATATGAGAACAAGAATCATCTACAAGTGTGAAGACTAAAATGCCAACTTTCATCAAGAAGTAGTTTAACTTTCATCAAGAACTCTTGTGCATAAAAAACACTGATGAGTGGACTGTTGGCACACCCATTGCATATTTTCTGCAGGTAAAACTGTTGACCTCCACATGAAGGGTTAGGAAAATGTGGATCTTTATCTAAAAAGGACATAAGGGAGAAAGAAAGGTATTTCAGATCAAGGTTTTAAAAAAAAAATGTTTCTATACAAATCTAGTAATCATAGCACCTTGTGCCTTATTCCCTTCCCTCACACACACTATGTTCTTGAGGTTTGACAAGGAAGAGTGAGTTTTGGAGGATGATGGAGTGCAGTCAGGGCATGGTCAGTTTGGTTTTTGTCTCATAGAATTTAGAAATTTTGTGCAACAGGAAAGCTGTTTGCTGAGAAGCAAGGCTGTTTGTGATTTAATGGGTTTTTAATGAAAAATATGTTTGTATGAAAAATATTTATGAAAACAATGTTCCTTTCTGGGAAAATGTGTGGTAAAAAACAAGTCAACATTTTGGTATTTTAGTATAAATTGTTTAAAATAAAGTTCTTTAACATTCTTCACCTTCTCATACAAAATCATTTGCATTATAATATACATGAAGTAGCGTTGAATATTACTAAAGTTCAGTCCCATCCTAACTGTTTTGACTGGCAGCTACTTTATGTTACATAAGAAGAGATGTGAATTGATAAATCTTATGCTTTTAGAAAAGGATTCTCTTTTAACAGAATATGATTATTTGAATCAGACACATACTGTACTTGACACTTTAGCAGTTTTCTCATTTCTTATTAGCAGTTTTCTCATTTCTTGTTAGGTGTGTATCACTGTGTGAATAAAGCAGATGTGGTTATAATTGGTTCACTTTTGCAGCTGCTGATGGCAGTATACCTAAGAGAAGTTCCTGGCCTAAATCACTTATGTACACTACATTTGTAATGTACAAGGAGAATATTGACACCTTGGATGCTATAAATCATCTAGCTAGGAGAACTGGGTATGTTTTTACCTAGCCATGAATTTTAAAAACATTTTGACATTGTTTTATGAGTGATAAATGTTGTAAATTTGTATGAGTGTAATGTTGTTGAGAGTTACATGTAAAATTGAAATTAATTTCCTTCTTTCAGAGTGAAACCAAACATGTTTGCCTATGCAGGAACTAAGGATCGTAGAGGGAAGACAAGTCAGCTTGTGTCTGTACCTAGGGTAAGTTTTGATGATACCTAATGAGGTATGAACAAACAAGTAAATAAGAAAATTAATGCTAGAAAGGGGGAAAACATTTTATATTACATTGATTTTTTTTTTTGCTAATAACAGATGTTGTCTCTTTTCTGGAAATGTGTTAACAAGATGGCAGAGATGTGGTTACCATGTATTTAATCTGCATTGTGTGGGTTATGGGAAATGAGATTGCTGATAAGGCAGCCAAGCTATAACTTACGGCTACATCAAAAGGAGTAGCCATGGATTTGCTAAGTTTTTTAGTGCTGATCTGGGAGAGGAATATGATGAGGAGCACTCAGGGATGGTCATAATCTCTCCTGGAACTGCAGCCCTTCTTACACAGCAAGAGATTCTTGTGATTGGAATCTAAACACTTGGTTGGGATGGCAGGTCTGTTCTGAAGATATTGCAGACCCAGTAGAGGATTGCCCCAAAGGAAGTGTCATCCTGGAGTGGCTGCAGTTAAATTGTCAGTCATGAGCAACCAGAAGAGAGTTATTAGTAGGACGAGATAATCCATAAGCTCAATGTGTAGAAGAGTAGTCTTATATGCAATTGAGATGTTCAGGAGAATAGTAGCTTGACTTTTTCCTAGATTTAGAAGACTCAGACTAGCTTGTTCCTCTGGGGTGACCTGGAAAACAATGGTGTAATTTGTAATTATGACAGGAGCAGTGAAATTGAGTATATGAGACTGCTGGTGGTGGGTTCTCAGAAGGCTTGACAGTATAATGAAAAGGTTCAGCGATGGTGTGTCTACTCAAAAGTGCTACAAAATACTCAGGAAGTTGGGGCATCTCATCTGAAATTGAAGACATATTTTTTGCAAAGGCTGGGTCAGGCAGACTAGGAATATCCTTTAAGCAAGGTCATAAGGAAGTGAGAAGAGGGCAGAGCAGAATATTGAAAAATTCACTGTGTCAAAGCTGTTGATGCAGTGATTGCCACAGGAGCAGTAAAGGCCATATGTATAGGTTAAGGGCAAAGTTGTAGACAAGACCATGTGGGGTGTGGATTAAAGGCTTTTGGGAGGTGTCATTGAAGTTAGGGTGGACAAAGGCACAGGCATAGGGGCCAAAAGCGAATAGGACCCTGAGGGATGAATAAACAGCAGCCAAAAACTCATGAAACATCAAGCCACCCTTTTGATATTATCAACAGATGTGTTTGCTGATCTCTGGAATTCAAGAAAGGCAAAGGTATGAAAATGTTGAAAATGAGTAGGAGGCACAATTCCTAAGACAAGGGTTGAGATGAAGAGACTTTAAAGTCCCTACTAGCTGTAACAGGGGGAAGACTTATGAATGAGACTCCAGAGGCAGTGAAACCTCATCAGGGGAAAAGACAGAAGGGATGGAGACCCCAGAAGATTGATGTTTCCTACTTTGGTCTTGATGTGAGGAGAAAACTTTGAGGACTTGGAAGCCCCTTCAAACAAGACTTGAATTCAACAATACTTGCTGCGGCAAAGTATGATGAGGAAAAGTCACTAGCAGCTTAACCTATGGCCTTTGATACACGACTCTTAGTAGATCATCACTGAGTGTATAAAAACCACTGATCCACAGACAAGTTGATGCACTTCACTAGTTTTCTAGAGTGCACACTGTTGGTCCCTACATAAAGCGCACATTAGATATGGATCCTTATGTTAGGAAGACTTATGTGAGATGTAAGGCTTTTCTTGTGCTTCCATTCAAGTACTGTATGCTGTGGCATAAAAAAGAAAAACTTTTACTTCCCCATAAAACAAGCATAGGTAATTTGTGACTGTCATATTTTTAACTTGCAGTTATATGAGTGGAAATAATCAATACTCAGTTACATGTGTGATGGCAATAGATTTAAACTCACATTAGGATTGAACCCAGGACTCGAGTGAGTGGGTTATTTGGTAGTGCCCATGTCTTTCATTTGAGAGTTCTGGGTTTGATCCTGATGTGAGTGAGAAATATTATGATATTAGTGTTGGAAAAAAATTAAATGAATTTAGCCCGGATGTTCAACATCTTTATATAGAGTCCATAACTTTCTAAGTTCCTGTAATTGAATAAACTCTTGTGGCCAGCTCCATTAGTGTAAAGAATAGTTTGGCAAAACTATATGATAATAATAGTAACTTTGGGCCATGTTGCTTGTAGATTAATACTCCTGTAAGTTTATAATCTTATAAATTAACTCATTTATTTTAATCGACCCAGTGGTGTAATTACGTAATTGTTTTTCTTTTACTTGATTAAAACTGTTGAAATGTAACCCTTGAGTATTTTTTAGTAAATTTAGAAAAGCAGGGAATTATTATGTAGCTGCAGTGTCGCATCCATATTTTATCAGGTCAGTCAACAAATTGAGAAGTTGGTTGTGAATGATGTGAAGTGAAATATTAAAGGAAATTGACATTATACATTTAATTTAGTTTTTTTTTTTTTTTTTTTAGGTTGCTCCAGAAAGGCTTTGCCAGGCTGCCAACCACCGATCCATTCATTTAGGTAACTTCAAATTCAGGCCAACACCTCAGAAGTTAGGACAGTTAAAAGGAAACAGATTTCAGATTGTGCTCAGGTAATTATATCCAGTGTATTTTTGTATATTTTATTTCGTCTTTATGTGTTTAGTTTTAGTGTTATGTTTTTCAATGTTTTCATCTTAACATTTTGTCTGGTATTGGTACTTATTTGAAAATTTGAAAACATTTAGATATTTTTAACTCGTTTTGAATTGCATGGGAACAATGATCAAGCCCTCACTACTCTTGAGAGTAGGTTATGACAAAAAATTGTTTATCCTTCACCTATGGTGTACTTCAATGTGGTGCAGTGTAGGCTTATTAAAGGATGTTTGCAGCTTCCCTTGGGCCCCTGGCTGCACCCACTTTTTAGCCTTTTGCTTAACTGTACCTCCATTTCCACTTCCTCTTTTCAATCTTCCTGTCAGTACCTTTTAATTGTTACTTCTTGTGCAACTGCAGGGTTTTCTTGCATTTCAACTTTTAGATCTGTTTAGTTCCTTTCTCTACTTTTTTGAATTTCTGTCGTGCTGTCCAACCACTCTCTCTTTTCACTGTCTTGAACTCTTAAGTGAATGAAAGTGCCCCTGTTCTTGGCTTAACAGCCTTAAATTTCATAAAATCAAATCAAACCCTTCACCCATTCTGGCATACCACTTCAGATAGGAAGCTGATGTACTGTAGTATTGTGTGTGTGTAACTGTATATTTCTTTGTGGATTTGTCTTCATTTTGTATTTTCGTGGTCATTTAGTGAAACCTTATTTTTCATGTTAGTGTTCCATTTATTGTTTGTTCATTTTTAATATTATTGATAATAAAATCAACTGGATTAAAATCAGTCAGTCATATAACATGTTATGTACTTAAAAGACATGAATTGGGAAAATATATTTTAAATATACTGCATATTTTGTGTACAGTTTTAACAAAGTATTACAACAACAGAGAGAACGAGGAAAACATTACTGTTGCCTTATGTTGGGAGTACCTAACTCCCCTGAAAACTGTTGCATAAAGATTGAACATACGCTTCCTTCGCCAAACCATGTAACAGTTTATTATTTCACATTGTTAATCAGCCCAGTGAGTCTGGTTAAACTAAACGGTATCTTTTTTATAAGTGAGACATTCTCCACTTGTGGTAGCTGAATGGCATTTAGTCATTGTGTATTAATTTCTTTAGAAACTTAGATAATAAGAAATGCTGTTAACTGCCATCAAAATGATAGGCCTAACATTCTAGATAACTTTATGATGATGGTGTGTGTGTGTGTGTGTGTGTGTGTGTGTGTGTGTGTGTGTGTGTGTGTGTGTGTGTAAAATAATGTCCTTGCTCTTGAACTAGTGATGTATTGTTTAATTAATAATAATGATGGTTTAAGTATTAATGCAGTTTGTCCTTAACAGACATAGTGAAGGTGATAAAACAACTGATGTAATAATATCTTCTGTTGAATCTCTAAAGACCAATGGTTTCATAAACTATTTTGGTTCTCAACGCTTTATTATGTACCTGTTTTGAAGTGTTATAAAACAGTCAGCATGAATTGGAGAAAGATATTTTAAATATACCATATTTTGTGCACACCATTTAGGTGTTATGAAAACTGTGATTGTATGCCAAATGTGTTTTTCCACTTGTTAATCAGCAAGGTAATTGGGAAAAAATAATGTCCCTGCTCTTGAACTAGTCTAAATCTTCCTTCTTCTTCAAAGACCAATGTATCTTAACGCTTTGGTAGTATGTTCAACACCATTGGTAGAACTACTCAAATGTTCTAAATTCCTTCCAAAAGTATCTTACCATCCAACTTCTTCAACTTTACCTCCCTCCAGTTTTCATCTCATAGGAGCAAACCCTTTTGGGTGAGCCCTTTGAGATTATAGAAATGTGACTCATTGATCTCATAAACTGCTTTATCATGATTAAAAGAATGAAATAAGTATACCTTATTTCATTCAATTGAATAAGAAATCTATTGCATTGCATGCAAAGGAGTGTTTATCAAACTATCACGGGGTAAAAGAAAGTAGTTTGGGAGTTGCTAAAAAATCATTATATTCCTTTCAAGTGAAAAATTGTAACGAAAGTATTTCAGAATTTATGGCAGAACTGATAGGTGTTGTTTTTGTCTTAATAGGAATTTTTGCATAAAATCTATTATTGTCATTTTATTATTATTATTATTATTATTATTATTATCATTATTATTATTATTATTATTATTATTATTATAAATTAGTTTCTCAAGACAGGTGAAAAGTCAATAAGGCAGAAGGGTGGATAGAATTTTACATTTACTGCAAGAAATGGAAAATGTGATGTAAAAACAAGGAGTTATCAAATTTTAAAATCTTAAAGACTTTATATTTTGGACTACAGTATATTATTGCAGAGTTTAGAAATGTTACAAATAAGCACACGAGTTGACCCAGGATCACAATTAATGGCACTGATATTCCAGTCTTGGGAGAAAAATAAGTAGGGAATGTCAAGTACCAGTAACTTATCTTAGGTCAGGGGTAATTTTTATTGGATTTTTTAAATGTGATAATCTAGGTGTTATCTAATAAAAGTAACTGGTTTTGCATATGTCTTAGAAAAATCTTGCATGGCATGTAAGTGTTTGAGTCATTTGTTACTTTGGCCAAATTGGATCATGGCTCATTTCCAACATGCACAAGCACTGCATTTGTTAGATAATGAGCTGTATTACCCAGCTCATTATCTAACAAATATAAAATTTTTTCTCCAATCTTATTCACACTTAACCATGGTTAAAATTTCATGTTAAACTACTATAGAAGCTTTTGTATGCTGAATATTCTGAAAGTTCCTTATATTTGGCTAAAGAGATGTATGTATTCAATAAATTTTATTATATTTTTTCAATTCCAGGCTATCGATTTGATTCTTGCCCCACGAGAAAATGATAATTTTATTTTGAATAAATGTCGCATTGTCTGGAAGAAAACTCATAATGCTGAGGAAGCTCTTCTTGTACTAAAGGGAAATAAGGAATCATCTATAGAAGGAAGACTTTTGGCTGGATTGAGAGACCAGAAGAAAAATGACTTTGTTGGTGCCCTAGGATCGGTAAGGATTTGATGATGCAGTCACTACCCGACTTACAAACGAGTTATGTTCAGGGCAGCCATTCATACAGTATCTTGAATTGTTCTTAAGTTGGGTTGTAATGTGTAGTAGTGCATAATTTTTGTTGATGATTACATTCCCAAGTTAACTTGGAAGTCATAGATTTGACTATATTCAGTGTGTCAAAAAAACTACTTTGGATGGTAAAAAGGTAAAAAGAAGAATAAAATATTGATTCATTCAACACTCAGAATTTAGTATTTTTTCCATGCTTTGAAAGTTAAGTTCACAGAGCAAACAATGCACACCGCTATCTGCCAACAAAAATACATATTAAACTTTTCATATGAAGAGAGGAAATATAGAAAATGGGAATTCATCAGAGAACGACTTAAATCGGGAAGATAGAAATAAGCAGGAATATTTTACGAGTATGAATGGGTATTCTTGTGATTATATGAAGAATACATGGTAGCTAATCACGAGAATACTAGGGATAATCAGGGAAGGTGTTAAAGGAACAGGTTCTTCCTTGTGTTCTTTTGTTCTTTGCAAAAAATCTTGCTACAAACTAGGTGTGCAGAGCAAAATTGGAACTTACGGGTGGCAAAGGGGAGTGCTCCAAACACAGTTTTAACTTGTAACCCTGTCTGCTCGTAACATGGTTGTTCGTAAGTAGGGTGGTGACACTACCCAGTAACATTCTTGACAATTTTGTTTGTTTTTTGTTGCACTGGTAAGTTTTTGCAGGATGAAATATGCTTTTTTTAAACCTTTTATGATTTATGTACAAAACCCTTTAAATGAGCTTTCCACCTTCATAAGCCTAAAGTTCATCATTGTATTTTCTGTTAGTGTAGATCAAAGTGGCATGTATCATAGGTCAGTAACGAGTAATTGACCATTGTGTTTTTGATAGGAAATCATTTTTTTTAGAGATGTATACCAAGAATATCAGTTTTTTATGAAGGATTTAGATCCTCCCCCTTTAAGATTTTGTTATGTTATATACTGTGTATATTTTGAGTTATTCTAATTTTTCCACTTATTTCCTATTTTAAAACAGTAAACTTTGTAATTAGATTATTTAGTGCATAGATATTTTCAAAAGTTTATTTATGTATGTTTTTCTTAACAGATTCCAAGAAATGTGCGGGTGTTGTACCTTCATGCTTATCAAAGTTATATATGGAATAAAGTTGTGTCACGAAGGGTAGCAAAATACGGACTAAGTGTTTTACCAGGTGATATTGTCAGAGCCCAAGACTCAGGAATTAGAACTGAAGGTTAGTCAGTTTAATGTTTATACAGTAATTAGACATGTAATCTGATGACAAATTTGGTATGATTGAAAGGTGCAGGTTTGATAAAAAGTTATGTTAGAACTGACCATATTATGTGTGGTTCAGCCTGATCAGCATGTAATTATTAGTGTTTTCAGTAAAATAGTGATACAGTTATTAATGATATTAATAGATAATATTTTTTTTATAACTACAAGTATTGCTATTTTAGTGGCAACATTCATTTACCTGGTAATTGATTATTTTATGTATGTTGCTAGATGATATAGAAAAACATTGAAATTTCAATATGAAACTGTAGTATACAAAAATGATGATGCAAAATCAGGCTTACGAAGTAACCAATATAAATAATACATACCTTAGGATTAGTTAAAGGTTTCAGTATTGTGTAATAAGAAAGTAATAATATAAGTAACCCATGGGTGTGAGCTGCAAGTTAAGCTCATCTGCACAGATTTTTTTATAATGGGATAGATGAGTTACTCAATTTTTGGCTTTGAATGGCCTTGTCATCCCCAGCGTTCGGTCATGTGGCCCAACTTTCCTACGTTATTCATTCTTTAGTCCACAGTTTTTAATGTGTTGTATGAAAAATTATGGTTACTCTAGAAAACCAAAATAATGGGGACTAGTATTTCAGAGTGATAAGGAAAAAAGGTAAAAGTAGATATGAATAATTGCACATGCCATAGGTTATTATATAGTCCTACCTTAGTTATTGGAGGTTTCACTTAATGGACAACTTGGTTAAAGGATGTTTTGTCCAAGGAAAAGTCCGCTCCTTCAACAGATGTGCTTAATTTAAGGACAGACAAAAATAATTGGCTAGAACATGTATGGGATTAAGTGCATCACATGTCCAGTTCCCAACTGATAAAAAGGGAAGGGTTCAGTTTGGTGCATGGGTCTTAATGCACAGTTCTGCTAAACTGACTGTGTGAATTTTGTTATTACAAATAGTGCAAAGTAACTGTACTGTATGTAAATTGTCATGGCCCTAGAGAAGGTTACAGATACCAGCAAGGCTGAGTTTGTTGTGGAGGATATTGTGTCTGGGTAAGTCCATGGGCTTGAAGGTCAGTGATGATGGTGTGGAGTTAGTGGAGGAGTACAAACCAGAGCTCAGCACAAGAACAACTCCAGAGGGAGCAGCAGCAAACAACAGCTTAGGAACAGTCCGTGGAGAAAAGCTGAGGAATGATCTTCAGAGGAGGCATAAGAAAGGGATAATGTCCCTAGTTCGTTAATAAAAGAAATGTGTTCACATTGGAGGGACGTACAAAGTGTCCTTGAAAAATATTGCCAGGCAGAGCTGCTTTTAGTGAAAAAGAAATAGTGAATTTTAAGAAGACATTAGAAAGAGATAGAATGGAGAACAACCACAGAAGTACAGTAGCCTGCTATATTTAATATACTTACATGTGATATTCACTTTGTACATTTACAGTAATTATTATTATTGTTATATAGCAGTATATCAAGAACATTTTTCTAGACTCCCACATAGTTTGCTGAAAACTGGAGCAAGGCATTGCTTAGAAAGTTGTACAACTAGGTGGGTTGAGAAACTGCATAGGCAAGTAAAAGAGCTTTTTTGTGCTTGCAAGCATAGAAAGTTGAGAGTAAATATGAGCAAAAGTTAAGATTATGATGATAAATGAAAGTTAGGGAAATGGAGCAGTGAATGTTGATGTGGTTGGTGAAAGAATGATGTACAATGCAAAAGTCTGTGCATCAGTGGCCAAAAGAGATACTGCAAAGAACTTTTAGTACTGCAGTGTGCATCAATTGTGCATTCCATGACTGCCCTTATTGTAGCACCTTAGTGCAATTTGTGTCTAAACCTATAAGAGAAATTTTACTATTAATGATGTAGTGATGTCAGTTTGTGATTTATTACATGATGGTAAACAACTTTTTTAAATAGACTTGGATGAGGTAGCTTCTGTAGAGCCAGAAAGCTTATTGATAGTCAAGAAAGACTTTGTCTTAGTTATAGTGGTTAGAAGTACATTTGAGTTGGTCAGTAGTTAGTGTGGTGGTCATTGTGGACACTGCCAGAGAACCTGGTTATGACAGTTCTTAAGACAGTTGGAGTTTGACTGATAATGTTTGGCAGGGAGATGGTTTTAGAGGGAGCTGAGAGGAAGTTGAGGAAATAAATCCCATCTTGAGTTGGGCAAGACCCTAGGTATAATTTTGCCAATTAATGGCCAGTGCAGATGATTCTTTGTCCCTGACTAGAGTTAACCTAAGAAGACTCAAAAGAGTAATCTTTATGAGAAGCTTAAGAATAGAGGGAGTTTCCCACGCCCTTCTAATTTTGGTTGGTGACATGTGGGTCAAACAGACAGTGCAAGGCATGATCCTACTTTTTGTCAGGTGAGAAGCAGGAAGGTAGGAGGTACAAGAAACAGTTCAAAAAAGGCCAATCCTAAGGTGACTGCATGGAATATATCCATGTTCTTATTGACAAGTCTAAGAGGAATGAATTAGAGATGGGGGGTGTGTTGAGAATATTTGCAGTGAAAGTCACAGAAGTTGTAAAGAGCTTTAGTGCTGTAGGAAATAAATTTAAACTATGGAGAACTTGCATGTATTTTTTAATAAAAAATGGGCATATTTCCTGTAAATGTTAATGTTTTATTCTCTACAGATCCTGTAGAGCAAGATGAGGAGGATGAAGATAATGATGGTGATACAAATGATGCAGAAAAGGCGAAAAGTGGAATTGATATGTCCAATTTTCACATTCTGTCAGACGAGGAGGCCAAAACAACACGCATAACAGATGTAAGTGTATGGAAGTTTCTTTTTGTTTGATTACTGGTAGTTTAGATGTGGACATTAAAGAGCCAAATATAGAAACATTCTTCTTTTTGCCCTGTTGCTCTTGGATCATGTCATATGTTGACCTTGCTGGATAGAAGGTAAGGATCTTGATCCAGGTTCGACCTGAGGTACATAGCATTAATAACCTGGAGGCCCTGCACAGGAATGCTAAAGTATTCTAATCAATAAATTAAGGCATAGAGAACACTGATTGCAATATAAAGCCATATAGTTTACAGAGTGCAAAACTGTTGTACCATAACACAGACATCAAGCAGTAATGTAAGGACAGAAATCTTCTTTCAAAGGGAAGGACTAGGAAAATGTATTTTTAACAAGGAAAGAATGACAGTAAATATTCGCAATAAACAATTTGACTAGCTGAGCAAAAATAATAGTTAATCCCATTGAAATATCACATGTAATGCTAGAAAAATACACTGAAAACCAAGGAAAAATGGCAAACAAATACAAAAACATTATCCCAGCAAGACTCAGGAGCTGCTAATTACAAACATTTCTAAGTAGTGCAACCCTTTGTAAGCTAGGTAGTGGCTGGAACATGAGACAGTCCAAAAATATGAAATACTCAGTAATTGTTAATAGTTACTAACCAAATCAGGCACAAAATATTTCCACTTACTTGCTAAACATGAAGTTGAAAAATTAGAAAGAAAAAATAATTACTCACAACTACCAAGGATACCAAAGAAGCTAGTGTTAAATGATAACTAAAGTGAAATGATGAAAGGGTATAGGTAATTGTAGAAATACAGGCAGTCCACGGTTTACGTCGGGGGTTCCATTTTTACGTCGCGTCATAAACCGAAAATCGTTGTAAGCCGAAAAATCGTCAAAAATCCTAAGAAAACCTTACTTTTAATGCTGTGCGTATATTGAAAACAATGTAAACTGCATTTTTATTATGTTTTTCATCAAGAAAACCTCCAAATTTTGATTATTCCCGTTTTGGAGCTATATTTCTTCTGTCTGATTGGCGTACGACGTGTCGTAACCCCGGAACATGCGTCGTAAACCGGGAAATAATTTCTGATGAATATATTTGAAAAGCGTCGTAACCTCGGAACGTCGTAACCCGGACCCGTCGTAAACCGGGGACTGCCTGTAATGATGGAAAGGCAGTCCGATTGGAAAGGAAAGCTTGAAGCCGTGAATGTTGATGACAGGAGGTTCCATGTGGCACATACACAGTAGTTGATCTTACTTCATACATTGGATAATGATTTTGCATTGTCTAGGACATTTGACGACCATGAATATGGGCAATATGATGATGAGGTTGAATGAAGCTACAAATTGGACAGTTCTTACTGTTGTATTTCTTCTAGGTACTGTTACCATTACCTGGACATCGCATAGAATTTCCTCAAAATGAAGTCAAGGATTGGTATATTGAATTACTGGAAGCTGATGGACTCTCCATTTCAGATTTAAGACATCGTGTTAAGTAAGTATAATGTTTAGTTCTCTTATAAATTCTATGCATCATCTTGAAAATAATACAAAATATAGTGATATTGTAATGCATTTTGGATTTCTTAATTTTCAGGTGTTATTCAGTCATTGGAAGTTATCGTCGCCTAATTGTTCAACCTTCTGAAGTCAACAGTATGATAGCATATTATGATGACCCTACAAAACCATTACTTCAGTCTGATATGGACAAATTATTATCAGAATCTGTTGATGAAAATCTGTTAAAAGGTTTGTTTCCTGTGTGATTTCATTTTGGAAATTGGTCAACACAAATTGCCCATTTTTTTTTTACAGAATATATATTAGGTAAAATATAATTTTTTTTTTTTTGTAGAGATGAAATATGGTATTCATTAGTTTATTTCATGACAGACCCATTACTTGTAAATAGTGCACATTCCTGGTCAGAAAATTATCCTGACAATGGTTTCCTGTGAGAAAGAGAAAGAAGACAGCAGTCACCAAAATGGATGTATGGATAAAGCTGCAGATCCTCGGCAGTGGCTACTGTCGGTAATTTGAGAGAGGAAAATGAACATGAATTGGAGGATGTTGCTGAAGTAGTAACATCGATAGAAAATGTAACAGCTGAAGGGGTTGAGAGGGCACTTGGGAATATGAAAAATGGTATAGCCCAAGGACCATCCAGAAAAACCAGTGATATAATAAAAGTAACAGTAGAGCTAGTCATCCACAAAGGTTTTAGAATCTATGAACAAGTAAGAGATGATTAGAAGAGGGAAAAAAAAGAGGTGTACAGTAATGGTACACAAAACAAAGGGTGTGGTCTGCAGTATAGAAATCACAGAGGAATAAGACTACTTGAGCATGCTAGATAATGCAAAATGTTCTGGAGAAAAAGTTGAGAATAATTGTTAAAATACATAATTGTCAATTGTGCTTTAGGCCAGAAAGGTCAACAACAGAAGTAGTCTTTATTATGAGGCAACTACAGGAAAAGTACCAAGCAGTGAGGAAGATTATTCCAAATATTTGTGCATCTTAAAAATAGATTTGATAGAGTACCAAGACATATAATCAGTTTTGCATGACAAAGTCTGAGGGTACCAGAAACTCTCCCTAAGCGAGTGATGTTACTCTACCACAATACTAGTGAAGGCAGAGGCAGGGGTATCAGAAGAATTTAGGATGAATTTTGGTGTTTATCAAGGATCAGCACTGAGCCATTTGGAATGGAAGAAGGTATGAAAAAGTTTCCCTTGGAGTACCTGTTATTAGTTATAAATGATTTGTTTAACCAGACCTCTGAACTCTTTTAGGGTTCTTCTCGGGCTGGGAGTTGGAGTACCTGTGTGTGGATAACATAGTGCTAACAGCAGCATCTGATAAAGAGGTGTTACAAATGCTTAAAGAAGAGATTTGAATGGAGAGGAGAGAGCTGGTAATTAAGCCAAGCAGTCAAAGTTTGTGATTACTGAAGTGAGCGAAGGAAAATGTACACTCAGAAGGTGGCCAGGTGTTTGTAGGCAAGGCTTGGAGGTGAACAATTTACTGTGGAACAAATTGAATAGATGGTGTCACGAGGCACTCAGAATGACAAAATATGTAGTAAAACAAGTTTTTATGCAATCTGTTAATCATAATGAAATTTTATTCAGTAAGAAACTAGTCCAATCACACACAATTGAAGAATTGAAAGAAGATCATTCTGCAGTGCATGCCTAGCGCACTCCACTGACTGTTAGCCCAGGCTTCCTGTTCCTTTTCCAGATGGGAGTTGTCACAAAGGAACAAGAAGCCTGGGCTAACAGTCAGTGGAGTGTGGGCTAGGCATGCACTGCAGAACGTTCTTCTTTCAATTCTTCAACTGTGTGTGATTGGGCCAGTTTCTTACTGAATAAAATTTCATTATGATTAACAGATTGCATAAAAACTTGTTTTATTGTATAAACTTCATATTTTGTCATTCTGAGTTCCTAGTGACACCATCTATTCAATTTGTTCCACAGTAAATTGTTCACCTCCAAGCCTTTCCTACAAACACCTGGCCACCTTCTGAGTGTACATTTTCCTTCGCTTCACTTCCAGTAATCACAAACTTTGACTTGCTTAAGCTAATTACCAGCTCTCTCCTCTCCATTCAAATCCTCTTCTTTTAAGCATTTGTAACACCTCTTTATCAGATGCTGCTGTTAGCACTATGTTATCCACACAGGTACTCCAAGGGAACCTTTTTCATACCTTCTTCCATTCCAAATGGCTCAGTGCCGATCCTTGATAAACACCAAAATTCATCCTAAATTTGTCTGATACCTCTGCCTCTGCCTTCACTAGTGTTGTGGTAGAGTTTATTATTTACTGTAAAAACATCATTAGTTATGTGAGCTAGTTGGTCTGAATTGCAATTTAGGGGAGAGGCTAAATTAGATGAACATCTGAAGGGAATAGTAGACATGAATGCAAAAGTCTAGTTTGTGAAAGTGACTGACTTTTGAGCTGGTGATGGCCTTGGAAATCCAGAGATTTCATGAATACTGAATACTAAACCCCTTAAAATACATGTTCCTGGGATCTGAGGCTTAAAAGTGGCTACTTTAAGAAAAACACACCATGTATGCTAACGGGATGAGGGATGAAGTCATGCAGAGAAGACAGATAAATGACTAAGATCCCTCGTCCTGTAGCATATGACTTGCTGTGGTGACTGTACATGACAAATATCCACTAATACTGTGTCACATGCATAGCTGAAAGTATGCAAATGAAATTTTCCAAGACCAAAGAAGGCCAAAAGAACCAGCACCACTTCTCCAACACCCCCCCCTCAAAGTAGCAGAGAATGGCAATATAACAATTCCTATGGAAGTTAGGTCTGGTGAATAAAGTAAAAAACCATGACCCAGTGTGATACAGATCAAACAACATGGCCTGGACATTGAAACAGACCTGGTGAAGAGGCAGTAGAATGCTTTGGAGAATTGGAGGAATGGGATGGGCAAGCACTGCACCCTTAGGTTCAGCGTAGCTTGCTGGAGCTAATTTTGACTTTGACTTTTCATTCTTCATGGGGGGATTTAGATGGGGTTGGATTTATTTTTTTCTTTAGCTATAATGATGCTATTTTATTTACATAAATTAGCTGTAAGTATATAACACATATATTTTTATTTTGTTTACATAAATCAACTGTAAGTATATAACACAAATATATTTGATAACCTCTGTGTTTATAAGATAATGTAGTGAGCTGGGAATGAGGTTGTGGGGAGGAGACTAGGTCTGCTTTTGGTTAGAAAGCAAAATATGGTGTGTGTGTGTGTAGGGATGTTTGAAGCTGTGAATGCAGGGAAAATATGAGTGGTATGTGTTCATGAAAGATTGTTATATCTTATTTTAAAAAATCAATTTTTGATGTCTATATGAATTTATGTCTTTCCCTAACAGAAGGCAAAAATAAGGCAGTTGTTATTGACATGACGCTTCCTGCTTCATCATATGCCACAATGGCTATGCGAGAACTCCTGAAGATGGATACTTCGTCTGCAGTAAGTAGTACTTGATTAACAATATTCAGTACAGAAGTTGTCCCTTTATACTGGAAAAACTTGTAATTCCAGATAAAAGTGGTGCATTTGTTTGTAAAATTTTAACTGTAGCTTAGTTTTGCTTAGAATAATATCTTTTCAGTATTTTTTTTTTTTTTTTTTTTTTACAACCCCATCAATGTATATATGCATGTCTGGTGGTCGGCAGTTCCTTCCGACACTGGACAATATTTTTTGTCACCAGCCAGTATGTCAGTGAGTTGAGTTATAAAATTCATAATAACATTATTGACTTCTAAGCCTGTTCCAAGCCTTGACAAAAGGGTGAATTGGTTTCACCTGTAAAGTCACTTGGAACTTGTACAAAAACTTTTTTGACAAAGAGCATGACATGAAATGATCCCATTTTCCATCATTACTAATGTTGTAACATGAGATTTTTCCCTCCTGTGGGGTTAGACTTGTTATGGGTTTTCTCTGCTCTTCCATCCTGTTAATTTTCTGCTTGAATACCCAGGTCTGTTTATGTCCTTCCCATGATTTTCTGGGGGTTTCCACTGGTCTTCAGCTAGTTACTTCCATACATAGTCTCTCTGAGTAACTGTTCTCCTTCCTTTCCCTCCTTCATCACAACCCAGATCATCCTAATCTTGTAGATGTCTTGAATTTTTCATTATCAGGACACTACATCTCTCTTTGACCACCTAATTTGTAATATGGTCATCCTAACTTATTTCCTAATATGATCCTCCTGAATTATTTCAGACATGAATTTTAGAAATTTTTGAGTCATATGTTCATAAACTTCCACTTTCTTACTAAGTATTCTCATCTCTTGTGTCATGAATGTAGTACAAGCCTACACATAAATTTTTGCTGTTTACCTTTGGGATAAGATCATTTACTCATTGTCTAGTAATCTATTCCCCTGTCACCTATGTGGATGGTTTAAAATGATGAGGGGGTGCAAAGAGAATTTTTGTCTTGGCACAGGACAAAATGGGTTAGCATATTGGTCCAAGCTGAAAAGGCATAAGCCGGAAAGCTCGTCTTCGTTGGCCTTCAGTCAGTGTGCTTTACACATTTGTTAATTTGTTGGTTCATGTAGTTTGTAGGAGAGGGATGCATTCAAGAGTCCAGTATTCTCTAGCTTAGCTTAGAAAGCTCATTCTGTACTGGAATAAGCTTAGCTTAGCTCAAGAGCCAGCTTAGAAAGCTCATTCTATAGTGAAATACTACTAAAATCACTTGCTGTGAAGATTACCAAGTTATCACTTACACTGTTGAATAATGATAACATGCTCTGGAGTGTAGGTGGTATTTACATACCAGTTGGGAATCTGTGTGACAATCACTACTGGAACTTGGTATCATCCCTGTTGAAAAAATGATGCTCTTGAATTTTGTTGATAAGCCAAGCATATAATCTTGGCAGAACTGTACTATTAAAGATTGTATTTTCAATAAGGAGATAGACTGATTTTTGGCAGTGAATAAAGTTACTCATATCACATGAAAGAATGATGTTGGTGTTTATATATTATGTATTAAAGCATCATTGATTGACTTCGGTGTAGATATTTGTAGTTACAGGAGTTGCATCAAAGTGGACAAATAAAGTAATCATGATTAACTGTACATTAACCCTTAAACGCCGAGCCTCTATTTACAAAAACGTCTCCCGTATGCCGGCGGCGTTCAGTGAGTTCGCAAGTGGAAAAAGTTTTTTCAAAAATCACAGCACGCTTAGTTTTTAAGATTAAGAGTTAATTTTTGGCTCCTTTTTTGTCAGTGCCTGAAGTTTAGTATGCAACCATCAGAAATGAAAAAATATCATTATCATATATAAATATTGGAATATATGACAGTGAAAAAAAACATATAATTGTATGCAAATCGTGCTGTAAGCACAACGGTTAAAACTAATGAGTTAATTTTTTAGTTGTATTGTACACTAAATTGCGATGATTTTGGTATATAACAAATTGTAAAACGATCAAAGCAACACAGAGAAAATATTATCACAAAATGATGCATGAATTGCCGATGTAAAATTTTTTTTCAAAATTCACCATAAATCGAAATATTGTGCTAGAGACTTCCGTTTGTTGAAAAATGAAGCTAATTGATTGAATATTACTAGACTGTAAGTGTTTTAGCATACAATTGCAGTTTTTCTACCATTTCGGTCGAGTTAAAGTTGACCCGAAAGTCAAATTTTTCTATTTATCGTGATTTATATGAAAATATTTCAAAACTGATAAAAGCTACAACCATGAGTTATTTTCTGTTGTATTGTACATGAACAGCACATTTTCATATATAAAACTTTATGTAACGACTAATATAAAACGGTGCAAATATTACGACAACGAGGCGAAAAGAATTTCTGAGATGTTAGGCCGAGTTACAGTGCAGAGCGTAAGGAAAATGTTTTTTTAAAAAATTCGCCATAAATCGAAATATTGTGCTAGAGACTTCCAATTTATTGCAAAATGAAGGTAAACGATTGAATATTACTAGAATGTAAGAGTTTTTAGCACAATTGCGTTTTTTTACCATTTCGGTCAGAACAAAGTTGACCAAAGATTGAAATTTTGGCAGTTATCGTGATTTATGTGAAAATATTTCAAAACTGATAAAAGCTACAACCTTGAGTTATCTTCTGTTGTATTCTACATGAAATTGCGCACATTTTCATATATAAAAGTTTATGTAACGACTAATGTAAACGATACAAACATTACGACAACATGATCTGAAAGAATTTCTGAGATGTTCGCCGAAATTACAGCAAGCAGGCGTAAGGAAAAAGTTTTTTTTTCAAAAATTCACCATAAATCGAAATATTGTGCTAGAGAGACTTCCAGTTTGTTGCAAAATGAAGGTACATGATTGAATATTACTAGAATGTAAGAGTTTTAGCTTATAATTGCATTTTGACCATTTCGGTTGAGTTAAAGTTGACCTGACTTGAAATTTGGCAGTTATCGATTTTATAAGAAAATATTTCAAAACTGATAAAAGCTACAACCATGAGTTATTTTCTGTTGTATTCTACATGAAATTGCGCACATTTCCATATATAAAACTTTATGTAACGACTAATATAAAACAGTGCAAACATTACGACAACGTGAAAAAGAATTTCTGGCGCGACGTAAGAAAAATTTTTAAAATTCAATTATAAATCGAAATATTGTGCTAGAGACTTCCAATTGGTTGCAAAATGAAGGTAAATGATTGAATATTACTAGAATGTAAGAGTTTTAGCTTACAATTGCGTTTTTGACCATTTTCGGTCGAAATAAAGTTGACCGGTTGTTGAAATTTTGGCAGTTATCGTGATTTATATGAAAATATTTCAAAAACTGATAAAGCTACAACCATGAGTTATTTTCTGTTGTATTGTACATGAAATTGCACACATTTTCATATATAAAACTTTATGTAACGGCTAATATAGAACAGTGCAAAAATTACGACAAAATGACAAAAGAATTTCTGAAATTTTATTTGAGTTACTCTTGTGGCGTAAGAAAAAAAGTTTTTTAAAAATTCACCATAAATCGAAATATTGTGCTAGAGACTTCAATTTGTTGCAAAATGAAGATACATGATTGAATATTACTAGAATGTAAGAATTTTAGCTTGCAATTGCGTTTTTCGACCATTACGGTCCAGTCAAAATTGACCTGTTGAAATTTTTTTATGTCGGCGTTGCTCGTCCACCGGCATTCAACAGACAATTTTAGTTGGCGTTTGCTACGTCCAACAGGCGTTTAAGGGTTAAGCTCCCCCCTTTTGAAAGTTTTCAGACATCATTATTGAATACTGTTTGAGTATTAAAAAGAACTGCAATCTAACTTTTACGGGTAGCTGAACACTGATATTCTTTCTGTTTACAGCACAAATCAGATAGCTAGGTACAAGATTTTTTGGGTTGACGAGTTGTTTTTTAAAGGCATTTGAGAAAGTGATGGATGGGCAAATACCAGTGTAATGTTTTTGTTCATGAGATCAGAGCTCTATCTTTTTTTATTATAAACATAACCAAGATGTTGTTATACATGTTGGTAGCTTTGTGGGGATGCCAAAGGTAGGTCATAATCTCCTACATAGTTTCTTCTCAGGATTGTCATAACGTTGTTGCCTTTCACTCCATATCAGTTTTTTATACTTTGTAATGGATTATGGACGTTGAATCTATGAGAGTACTATTTCAGCACCTTATGTTATTTTTAATGCCCAGGTTTCTGTCTCTCACCAGCATACCCCTGACTTGGAGTAAGACATAGAATAATTGGGGCATGATGCTTATATCAGCTCGAGCTCCAAACTGATCCTTCAGGTTCTCAGGAAAAATATCTGGGGCTGTGACAATCTTCCCACCAATTTTGAGATCAGGGCACTTATAAGCAAAGGACTTTTGGAACGAATAAAACAGAATCAATAATTTTCATACAAACCCATTACTTGCTCTTATTTTTTTCCCATCTTGCTCCTTGTTTTCCCTTACAAGGATGGAAAAAAATGAACCAGGTTAGCAGCCAATATTCCTGATGGTCGTAGCTGTGCAGTGCACAAACACCATTGCTTACTGCAGTGGGCTCCTTTTCCTTTGGAATATTTTCGTCTGGGAAATATTGTGACAAATAAAATGGGTCTGTATGATATGAAAAAAATCAGTTGATAAAAATTATGTTTTTTGGACATTTCAACTTTGTGTAGGGTGCATCTATTAGTAACTGTACCTTGACTGGATATACATAAAGTATTTTTATTCTCTTTCAAATATAATAGTATATTATAGCATATTCTTTTTGTGTCTCATGTACATGCCTCATGCCTCTCTCTCTAGAGTTTTTCTCATTTCTTTAGTTTCAGGCAACACTAAACACAGTGAATCAATCATCTGAATCAAATGCAGAATCGAGGACTATGCTTGAAGGAAGTTATTTTGGACACAAGAGTCATAGTGGTAGAAAAGATGAAAATAAACAACATAGTAAGCCAAAGTTTCATCATGGTCAGAAAAAACATAAATTTAGTGGACGTGGTAGAGGAGAAAAGAGGCCATGGAAGGGATCCCATGGTAAAGGTGGGAAGAGAGGAAAATTTTCGGGTAATTTCAATTCTTAGAGGTCTTTAACTAGTATGATATTAAAGGCTGTGTTTAATTGTTTGTTACAGTTTATTTTTATAGTTTTATGCAGTTGTTAATCTCTACATACTGTAGAGAGTAATTCTGTTTAAATGCCAGTAATTTTAATGAATTAGAACTCTTTAGTGTCATGAATTTTGCAAAGTGAAGCAATGTTTACCATTAGAGATTTTGCAGTACTTCTTGAGAGCAAACTTACCATCACACAAACCTTTCAGTGTATTATAAACTTGATAACATTTTAATAAATTATACTCTTACCTGTTATATAATTTTTGGACAGTACCATGGCAACTGCATCTTCTGGAATAAATGTTGAACCCCATTTTTGTATGACACAAGTCCTAAAGCTGAATGGCCAACTTGGTAAATATGAAGTATGGTAGAAGTTACTTATTAGGTTCATACTAGTTTGGCATAACAGTTCCACTTAGCTATATATTTGGGAACTATTTTGGATAATAGTAAGAAAATTTTTTGCTAATTGAGAGTTATTTTGACAAAATATGTAGAGGTATACAGCTTGAAGATGACACCGAAATACCAAATTGTTCCTACACCTATACAAACCTTCAGTCTTTACATGTGGATTTACTTCCAGAACAAGCTGGAACCAGCCATTTACTTAAAACAAGGTGGTTATTGGTAGTTGGCTACCAGTGGTAGGGGATAAAGTGCTGCCATCCACTCAGTATGCATTCACTTTACCTTTCGGCCACAGTCTGAGACAGACATGTAGCTACTCATAAATGGAGTTATCCAGCACATTGCTTATGTTGGCTGTGTAGACCAGCATTGTATAGGAAAATTATTGCTGTCTAGAAGAACTCTAATTTGTCACTTAATGAATTTATAGAACACACCCTCAAAATCTGGATGGGTAGACATCTTTTTTCCTCACCTTCTTGGTGAGAGAATGCTGTTGAAATTGCATGGCTTCACTATAGAATATTCTATATTGATGCTTTGTGGTGAGCAAGAGAGCTCTTGAACCAAAGAATGGTGTTTGTGGCAGTAATATAATTGGGCAACCTTTTACAGGTTCTCTTTGCATTTGCACTATTCGGGGTTTGTGTCAGCACACTTCAGGAGTCCTGGAGGACAAACCAGGCTCTGCTTGAGGGTCTGAATGATTACTTTCATACAGATCGTCATGATACCCAGCATTACCGTAATATAGTGACTTTTTATATGCAAATGTTCTGTCTCCACTTTCATAATCTGTGGATCATACATGCATCAAGCAAAAAGGTAGTGCTAACTCTTCTCAGCATACCTCAGCAGAGTTATGAACAGGGGAAAAGAGTCCTGGACCCTCATTGTTGTCTTGGATGGAAACAGGGAGACACTGATTCTCGAACACAGTCATAGAACCCAGTGCCAACCCCCAAGGAAGGAAGCAGCTGACTTGAAGTCTGACCAAATTTCTTGTAAGAGGCCTTCTGAGATGACCACCTCCTCTTCCATGGAAGGAAGAAGAGGCAGTAGAAGATGAGGTGGAGGAAGAATGCATTCATGTTTTGCCACCTTAGTCTGTCCACAAATATTCCTCTCCTTGGCTACAGCAAAAGTTTTGTCAGATCAGTACTCATGGAGGCTAGAGAACACGAACATGCATAACCTCCTGCACCTGGACATTTCCTCTGAGTCTTGTAGGGAGCCAGAACTGGAGCTTGCAGAAGGGTTTTGGGATTCCATGATACCCACAACACACAAACCTGTACACTAAAACACAGAAGAGAAAACAGTGGTATAGAAAAAAGACCAGCTTTAGGGAGGAGAGAAAGAGCAAGACGTCCTCACTCAAAGACGGTAGAAGAATAACTGGGGCGTCACGAGATCTAGCTTGGGTCATTGGTGTCACCCACCTCGTTCGTGACAGGTGCCAGAGGCCACCAATTCCTTGTATATACAATTATATTGTTTTATTTTTACTGGTTTCCAGCTGGCGCCAGAAGATTTAACCTAATGTTAAGACCCAGGTTTGTTCTGTGTATGAACAAATGAAAGATTTTTCAACTTGATGTTCATTAAAGAGTACAGCAAGACACCTAAATTTGACTGTGACCAAAGAAAAAGTGCTGGCTTACCCCAGGTTTCTCCTCAGTCATCTGCTTGTCTCCAACTAACCTCCTTGTTAAAAGTTTCAGCCTCTGTTTCCATCTTGCATTGTGGTATACTCCTACAAAAAAGGCAATAGTTTCTTTCTGAAGGAACAAAAAAGGATCCATTTATGATCCTTCATTCTGATTAAGTATTGAATACACTGTTTTCTTGATACCTATATACAAATATTGTCTGGACCTTGTTTCCCAACAAGTCTAGTATATTCTGCTTTCATGGTACCCATATTATTACTTGACTTGCCCATCTCTAGGTATGTAAATATAGAGCATAACCTTTTCCTTTTTTGCATGGTGCTTTGTGGTCACTTTTTTTGTAAAGACTGCTGTTAATATTTACTACCAGCCAAAATACCAAATTTTAAGAAATAATTTGTATTTTTCCTAAGTATATAACCTGAACCTTTCATATCTAGAGTACCTTTCGTGCATGTGCTGGGAAGGATATGCCCCTTCACTTGACTTTCCACTGGACCTTGGTCGCAGGATATGCACTACTGGTAGAAGAAGCAGGGAGGCAGAGGAGGGTTTCTTCTCATGTGAAAGGTTCAAGCGTGTTCGCCTAGGAAAAATACAAATTACTTTAAAAATCTGTATCTGTTCACATGAAGGCAAAAACGATCACCTTGCATATCTGGAGAGTAACTAATGACGAGGGAGGTACTGCCAGAAAAGAAGGCGAGTGTCCTTGTGTGTCTGGAAGGTGCCATACAAAACTGAGAAGAGGTAAGGTGTGCTTCTCTGACAATCCCTTAGAAGTAGTTGGTTAGAGGTTTTAATAAAATAAAGTATTCTATAACTGTAGATAAGATTTTATTTTTTCTCTTATTCAGGGCTAACACTTTTTACAGCTTTGTACAGCGAACACACTTAGTGGGTTGGCAGATGCAAGTTAATTCCTTACAAGTAATAACTGATCCTAGCTACCTTTCCATTATTGGTTTATATATGAAGTTTCATGGCTTGAGAGCTGAAACTATCAAATAATTAATAAACCCAGTAGCATTTGGATCCATGAGATTCAATGTCGCCTAATTTCTATTCGGCAACTCTTCTAGTGTTGCAAGTATCCTGAATATTGTGTAAAAACTAAATGATATGACAATGATCTTAGCATAACCTAATCATTAAATGATACCTCAATATCCCTTATGAGTGATTACCAAATTTAATTATCATAACCTTATCAATAACTTTAATACATAAAAATTTTAAGCCATAACAAAGATTACGCTATCATCACTTAAGATTATCAAGTAATCTACAGAAAGTAAGTTTCAGAGCATGCAGTTCTGCAGAAATTGATATGTACTGCACACAAGTGAAGGGAACCTGGTATACTGGAAGAGTGAAAATAACTCTTGAGCATTAATCAGATTGAAAAACTGTATTGCTATTTGTAAAGAAATTAAATATAAAACCATACTTTTTTCAATTAGTCCAACAAATAGAAAGACAATAACTTGCAACTGCCAACTCAAGAGCCCTAGGTGGTGAGTATTTAATAATAATAATCAGACACAAGGTACACACTAATTTGGGACACTTAATAAAGATGTGACCAAGTTTCTGAGAGCTCTGAACTAGAACTATGGGAGTTTTCATAGAGAAACAGGATTTGACACTAGCCACCTCCAAGGCTTCATCAGCCCTCCTTATTTACTTTACAATGGAACGCTGATGACCTAGATGTTCATATATTCATTTATATATATTTATATATTTATATATCAATATATTTATAAAAGAAAAAAATAAACTAATGGTGGCTCACAAGTAACACCTTAAAAAACCTAAGGAGACACTGTCTCATTATACTATAAATGCAATATTTATGACTGTCTTTCACATTTAAAAAAATCTTAAAGAAGAACCAAAGTAACCTGCCAAAAGATGAACATAGTTGCCTCATGTCAAAAATATCCCCAGAAGGTATCAGTAACACGGCACAATGATTGCTTGGCATCCTCTAAAAAAGCAAGGTATTAACAGTATCATCACATTAATAAAACATATAAAAAGTTTGAGCTTCTGAAAGCACATTATAAAGTATATATTTGCTGTCCCAGCTGAGGTAATGGCTCTGTTTGTAAGAAAACTTGTCATATAAGAGGCCCAGCACAAAAAAATGGCTCCATACAATGAAATTTGAATACCTAACCAGACTTAAATTTTCAACAATCAATTCTGGATTATAACATCAAAGTTATGAAACTATCTGAGAAAAGTAAATACAGTAACAGCTGGTGTAATAAGGGTTCACCTCCAAAATGTATATTTCTTAACTGTAACTTTTCCAGTCTTATACTATTTCTACATGGCATAAGCTGGCAATATAGAAATAATCACCCTGTATACAGAAATGTACAGATTTGTAAGAATCCTAAAACTATACAACTTCGAAAAAAGGTGTAAAACCCTACTGTAAACATATGAAAATACACGTATGTTAGATGCAATCGGATTTTTACGAGTTACTTAGTCCAAGTACTTAGCATACCTATGAAAATTCCGCTCAATCTTAAGTGAAATTTAAATAATTTGACTAAGTATTATGAGAGATATATTGCTAGAGTAACTGCATACTTTGATATGAACTGTATGCAGACAAAAAATAATTGGAACATTTTTCATCATAAAAATAATTTGATTATAAAATAAATAATGAAAATCTTTAAAAACATAAGCAATATAAGACATCTCTTTCAACAGTTATTTCACTTAGTAAAATTTCCTCAAAACTTAAGTATATGCTCCATCAATGTAGGACAATTATTTTTAACTGGTCAATTCAAAATGCATTTTCTCTGGAAGAGTTTCATATTCCTGATATCGATTTATCTCTTGCATAAGTAACTGCCACATTATTTTTTATCTCAATGCAGATAATGGTTGTGGCAGCCCTTAAAACATTTAAATCTTCAGCAGCTAACATAAAATTTTGTATTGCTTGGTTATCAGTTCATTGTCTATGGCCACGTATGCCACTTAAAATGAATAATATACATGTGAAAATAAAACTAATAATGCAAGTGCCATTACTTCACCAAGGTCAGCAATTTTGCATTTGGCTGAAAATAATGCTTTGGTGTAGCCTGATTAAGTCTGCAGGAACTGAACATCTAGTTTACTGTAGCACAAGTGGTTTATGTAAAACAACTCGAGTCACAAATTGACAATATCATGAGCTACCAAACAAGGAACACTATGTGACTTGTGAATTAGACAACCAGGAACTGATTGAGGGCCTGAAACACTAACAACTAAGCAGTTGATGAACACATGCAAAATACCCTTTAACATCTGATCCTGATTTCCTAAGAACACAAGGTTTCATACTGTACTGTTTAATACATTTAGAGATGTAATATCTTACGTAATATTAAAAATATCAAAACTGAATCCAGACATTGTAGTTCATGTCTTTTTGTGCTCTGCTGTGACTATTTTTCACTGTATGTAAGGAAAAAAATTACTCACATTCACACAAATTTCCAAGGAAAAGCAACACTTGCAAAACTTGTTGCGCAATGAGATTTTGACTGACGGCATCACGTAAGCGGAAGCCAAACAGCTCACTATGGAATGCTAACAGTAGTGAATTTTCTTTTGAATAAAAATCTTATATACTATCATAAGTACTACAATAACAAATGCAGAAGAATAGCTCTGACAATAGGATTGAAAATGTTCTTCTAAGCATGAGCAAAAGCTAATATAATGTTAGCAGCAAATAACTTTTACTAATATAGATTACAGAAGTACATTACATGCTGCATAATAAAAAAAAAATTATATTACAATTTCCAACAAATTTTTGAAGAAACATGGTTGCACACTGTCAACAGTCACACAACATTACGATCACAAGGATGAGGGAACACAGAGCTGTGTGGGTCAGTTAAAAATAACTAACACTGACGTAAGGCAAGTTTCACATTGATTATTGGGTGTAAATTAACTTTGTAGGGAAGGCTATGTAGAATAACTATATACTAGCTATGATGATTGATGTCAGAGCACCACTGTATTTAAGTGCAACTCAGCCATAGCATCAGCAGTTGACACTATCTTCCACTGATCCACATTCAACAAAATTTTATTTACATGACTTTTGAAACTGCCAATGGATACTGTGCTTTCATTATGATCTGGTAATTATACAAAGCCTTCAATTTTGTGTTGCAGTTAATCACTATTTGATTTTCAAAGTACTAAAAAATAAGCAGATTTTATGCACTTCTGCAAAGGATTGTGCAGGTCATGTTTCTATTTTGGAGGTATTTTTGTCTGAGTAAGTCATGAATACTGCAAAGGAAACATTTACATTATAAATCTACTGTAATGTACAATTACTTTGGCATACATGATAATTGCATGTCATAAATATTGTCAATAAATATTTTGATATTCATATAACTCAACTGTTTAAATGAATGCAAACTAGAGAGAAAAATCTCAAAAATAGCTAGGACACAAGAACATTACCAAATGGAGTTGTCTACTCAAACTGTTCCATAATCAAAATCGCACCAAAATGCCTGATACTGATCACAAGGAAGCACAATAGCCTGTAGCAGTTTAATTTTTTTTTTTTTTAAGTTCATGAGGCAATTTTTTTCTGAGGTACACATTACACTTGATTTACAAGACAAAATTCTTAACATAAGAAAATTATTACTGAATCAAACTTTAAAAATTACCAAGGACCAAAATTCTGGTCTAGCTTAGTGCTCTTATGAGCTATGTTGACTATAATCGAGCAGCACATTATTAAAATACATAAACACATCCATATTGAAAAGCATTCAAACAAATAACTGATAAAAATATTGTACATTTAGAAACCAGTAAATAACATAGATTTAGATCTGTAACTTTAAAGTGACATACTTAATCTGAAAAGTGAAGTGACACATTTAGCTTACATTATTATGACAGACTTGACCAGATTTACTGGTTAACAAGAAAGCTACTCAAAGCTCACAAAGAAAATAATATGTACAATATACAACAGACATTAACTCAACATTTGTACTGACAAAACAAACCCTTGTAAGTTAGTAGTAGAGCAGTATCCAAACAAAAATACTGTATACAGAATAAATAAATGAAAAAATTAATCTTGAAGGTTAGGTATGAAACTAATCTTCACATCCATAAAAATGTATTAAGTACATACAAATCTGACTTTTGCAAGCACTTAATAAAAGAAATGACTGGGGTTTCACAAAATGCATAATAAAACATAAATACACAACTTAAAACTAATCTATGAGAGTTCTTTGGGCCTCCAGCAGCTTCTTCTTAAGATACACGCTAACAAGAGACGACAAGGTAGTCGAGTGAGGACTGTGTGGGAATTGGGATGGGGAAGATAAGCAGCAATATGAAATGGGAGGGGAAGGAAGGCAGGACTGGGTCATGTGGGAGTGGTTTTCAGGTTTGCAACATATATAGAAAAATATGTTGAAATATGGGTAATGTAATTCTGTCATGCATTCTTGAAGATAAAATAGTGAAGAATTGCAGGAAATAAGAACTTAGACAAAATCAGCAATCTCTTAATTACCATAATCTAAATGATTAAGTAAAATTAATTTACTATTATTAAGTATCAGAGCTGATAAAGATGTGTATCCTCATGGATTTCTTGTTGGGATTAATATTCTCAACTCCACAAGGTACCAATAAGTAAAGAAGACAGGTGATAAGATCAGCATCATTTGAGCCTTCTAGAAAACCTACCTTCCTTATATACATAACATAAAAAAAGAAATTTAGTATTAATCAGAATCCCTACCTTCATCAAGTGACCTTGTGAAATAAGTTATAAATCATGCATGAAGCTTTAGAAAAATTCAAACTGAGTCCATTTACTTGTTCTCCTCATACCTCATAACTATAGAGCTACCCTTATTTATAGTCAGTTTCTGGTTTTCTTACAATGAAAAAAAAAGTAATAATAAGGTAAGAGCAGAAACCATAATAAAAATATATCATATGGCTGAAGCTATATCTTTCTGCAATGAAACAACACTTTAAGGTGTCTCTTGTAACTTTGCCACTCTTCTGTAACCTTACATGTTCAGAAGGGAATTTCCCAAAACTTTAATTGACTTGCTTCTTAAAGCACTCAGAATTTAAGTTTACATGAACTGAAATATGATTACAATCATATGTTTAATTTTCACGTAAAACTTCCATGCACATATGCAAAATTCTGGGAATATAGTGAATTCCTTATAATCTTCTTAGTTCCACCTGAGACAGAGAACATTTATCATATGTAAATTCAAGTAAATAAGCTGTATAAAAACTATCCATAATCTACGGGTCTTTTCATAAAAATGTTAAGAGATGAAATGGATTCACAAAGAGCAGTTACATCCACACCCACACACAAATTGCATTCTCTTGACAGTTACAAATCTTTTTGCAATATCATTATCAAAAACCAAAGTATGTATAATCTGACTTGTGCACCTTTTCTTTTGTGAAAATAAAAAATGTCTTAAAAGCTATGCATCCAACACCACTGTTTACATGACATGACCCGCTTCTTCTATAAGGAGACTTTATTTACTAAAATATACAGTCAACAGTAGTTTTATTTAATTACTTTTGAAGGAAGACCAGAAAGTCTCAGTGCTAATGGGGTCTAGCATCATAAAAAGAAATTCACATAATTGTGTTTAAAAATCTTAATACTGTACTGAACATGAATTCAATTGCTATTGTTGCATTCAACTGCCATTTGTTGCATTAAACTGAAGTGACTATGTGTGAATGGCAAATCCTACAAGGGTTGGAACTACAAATCACAAGTCTGATCCACATCAGTTCTAAAGAGATTATTATAGATGTAAAAACTCTACATTACAGGAATTAGGGACTGGAAGAAGGCAGGTATCATCATTTATAATCATCTGTAATACAGATCGTATAAAAATTAAAAATTACATGATTTATACTCAAACTACAGGGAAGAATTCTGTCCAAAGGCATACTTCAGTTTGACTGAGCCACAAACATCAGCCTGTTGGGGACTGTTTGACTGAACCACAAACATCAGCATTACTGACTGGATACACAGTTTGTGTTAATTTTGAGACAGTACACCTATACCTATCCCGTTTGCCTGAAATCTTGACTACTGAACATCTGTTTGAGAGTCCACTGTACAGTCTTTCTATTTAGGCAACAGTCATGACAATCTTTTTGAGCACTAAAAAATAAAAACTGATAAAACCTTGAATGTTCAAATCACTATTTTGAGGTAAATTTTTTATTAACTTTGTAATACAATATCTCTCTCCTCTAAAAGAAACATTGAACCTTCTGGTTTTAATATCCACAAGTCAAAAACAAGAAAGAGGGAAGACTTTCAGAAGGCTTAATGTAAAATAGGATTCTAGAATCTTTTCAATTGAACACTCAGTTTTAAGTAAAGCAATGATGCATAAAGGATAAAAGGAACTGACTGGTTATCAGTGGAAAAGGCAAACTGAAGGTTGAAATGCACCAGTGAAATTACACAATCAACTACACAGACTAGACACACACACAAGCTAAACAGAAGAAGGAACAAGGAATAATTCTCAAAGCTAACAATGATTAGAATGTACAGCATCAAACTAGCTCCTAAATTTAACTTCATCGGTCAAGAATTTGTTAGTGTTCTTATTTCTTTGTCAATGCATTTTTTCTTGATTACAGATCAATCTAGAATCTAGACTAAGATACACTGAATTAAATGTTTTTAGATGCATTTTAATGTAGTTAAATCTTATTCTAAATAATAATTAGAATTGAAAGAGTATAAGCAAACTGTTACTTTTAAGTAACTGTTAGAAAGTTAAGTTGAACAATATAACAAAGAGAAGCTGTAAATTTTCTTCAAAAATTTTATCTACCACAAATAAATTTAATCATGTTCTTGTTACCATTATTGACTGTATCAAGAAACAAAATTCTAAGATTACTTACAGGACTTTTACTGCACTTTAAATAGCATAGAGATTTAAAATATAATTTTATGGAAATCAAATTATTACTAAATTTACTCATTTCCTGGAACACTACTGTAGCAAATAACTGCAAGTACCTGAAATGTCTAGTTTTCTAGTAACTTTCAATTCTAACTGGCCAATGAGAATTGTTCCTTGCTCCTTCTCCTTTATGCTTCTCAAGCAAGACAAGAAAGACACTCCAGATCCTACCTTAGGCTCTGAATGATCATCTTTTCACGAACCAAGAAAATCAAGTAACAAGCAGCTGGGCTATAAGAATGGTAATGACTGGGTATGAAAGGTAATAAGTTAGGGTCACAGGGATAGAAAAAGTGTAGCGTGTTTCCAGGTCAGAAGCAGCCATAATCCCCGCGCTTACTACACATGCCAGACAGCCTGGAGACGAATAGTTTTTTTCTGGCCAGTACTGGAGTGTTGCTGCGGAGGGGGAGGCGGCCCCCGACCTGACCCCCCTCAGGTGGTAAGTAGGTGGTTCAATTCATGATGAAGAGTTAATAAATCTTTTATACGTTCACCTAGCTGCATATTCACACTTTCAACTACACCACGCTGACTATCTTGAGTGGCCATAGCAATATCTAACTGGGACTGAGCACGAGATATTTCCATTCTTAATTGTTCATTCTCTTCATTTAAATGCTGAAAAAAAGTAAAGTACTTTAATTTCTTATCTTCAAGAAACAACAGACAGACATTGCACTATGTAATTAAAAAAAGTAATTTTCCACATTCTGCTTGAACTAACAACAGATTCAAGAAATATAATAACCTGTATTTTATCTCTTTGATCCTCAGCTCGAGCTCGCTGCAACTGCTTTTCAAGGTCATCAATTGTTGCTTCTCTTGACCTTAATTCATCCTCCATGCTTTCTAAACGCGCTCGTAGAGATCCTACTTCTTTGACTAACTCATCAGAATCACCCCCACCTATTGAAAAGTAATTTACAACATAAAGTCATTACATAATTTTAAGTGTTTACTACCACACATTCATGCAATGCGATAATGTATATTTAGAACAAATACATTAATTAAGCTTAAAGTCTGCTAGAAGTATGATTATATTATTTACAGACAGCCTTTCATTTTTATTCCACATTCTTAGTCAATTCACTCTTATCTGACATTCCTAATCAAAAACTACTTGTCAGGCCAAGCTACCATTGCTCATCTTCTCATAAAACTGACAAGTTTATGCTCTTCATAATACTGTACAGTAAAAAGCATTAATTACCTCTTCCTCCTGCTTCAAATTCATGAATTCGTGTTTTCATTCTACTATTTTCTTCTTTGTATGTTTGGAGTTGTTTTTTCCATTCTTCTACATTGGCTGTTGATTCTTGAAGTGCTGACGTCAATCTGGCATTTGTTGTTTTTAAGGAATTTAACTCAATTTCCCATTTTTTAGCATTAGCCGAGCTGTTTGAGAAATGAAGTATGAAAAATGTCAGAGGTAGAATTTTGAAAATTAAGTTTTATCTAAAATTTTTCAAAAGATATTGCTAAAATGAACTTATTAACTGTTGGCTGATGTTGCAATGAATGTTTTGCAATTCTCCCTACCAAACTGGAAACACCAAATTCCTTATGAAACCTTGCAATGATCACCACAGATCTGAATTAAGAATAATTTTAATGTTCTATTTACTGTATCTGGTACTTCATGCAAGACACATAATATAATCATCACCTACAGTTTTATGTTGTTGGAATTTCTCAGTAAACTACAAACCCACAGGGTTCTTTATTAACAGAAATGACTAGAACGATCATGTCAGCAGAGGCAAGGTTGATTTACTAGTTATGGATTCAATCAAACTCACACTTGAATTTTTACAAATTAGGGCATACTTATAAATGCCATAAAAAGTCTTAGTGATCATCTTACACAGTTTCAATAATGTTGTATTGGTGGCTCCATATAATTTTAGTGATGTACTACTGGATCTATGCCTATCTACTACAGCAACTGTGAGTAACTGCATAAACTACTACCAAGACAATAAAAAAGGGCATGCTTAAGTTGAAACTTCAGATCTGAAAGTTAGTACCCCTAAATAACATTAATATTTTTATGTCAACTTTTCTCTTCATTGATTAAAAAAAAAATAGGGTGAGTTTAAAAAAAATAAGGTGAGTTTCCTTCAATCTCTTTTGTACCCTTTGGCCACAAAGAAAATTTATGTATACAGAGAAAAATGAAATCCAATGCTATTACTGGCATAATTGTGTTGTGGGGAAAAAGTACTCCTTGTGTTACAACCAACAAACTTGCACCACTTCCCTTGGCACAGGTGAGTTGTACAAGTCCCTGAATAGAACCCTAGGCTTGTCAATGTTCATATCAAGAAGGTTGCTGTGAACTACTCTTTTGGGGCCAGAGTGGATTCCTGAAAATGTTGATATTTATCGACCACTCTGCAGGAAGAATTTGGAACCTCCTGATCAATGCATCTGCAACCAGTCTGGATCCCATGAACAAACCCGGGCATGAGATTCATTTCATATTTCTTTACCCACACAAAGATTTCTATGGTCAACCAACACACAATCTCTGGTTCTTCAAGGAAGCAATGGAAGTCATGTTGTCCTACATGACTATGAAAATTTGTCGTTCCACCTGTCACATAAAATTGGAGGCTTAGAAATGACCCTGATAAGAAGCTGTAAGGAGATAGGCACTACAACACTGTGTCAATTCTGATAACATCAGAATTCCCAGATCTGGGAAAACCACCAGAATTCCCTAACAGATGGTCTCCATGCTACCACCACTGAAGCTTCAGCAACATGGATGTCATTCAACTACTATACTCTCTGGCATCAATGCTACCTCCAAGAATTGGTAAGCTGAAGCTGGAGGGAACGAATCCTAAAATGGCTTTTGGGAGGCTTGTCCAGGGAGCGCAGAGTCTCTATCAAAACTTAACTTGCCAGGCTTTTGATGTTGACCCTGTAGGGGTGCAGTGCCATCAGTGCACCTCAAGAGTTGCACTGTAGGCATTACTTCTGGTTCTTTGCAGTCTCCCTTCAGCCCCTAACTGCAGCCCTTTCATTCCTTTTACTGTACCATTATTCATATTCTCTTTCTTCGATCTTACTTTCCACCCTCTCTTAACAACTGATTCATAGTGCAACTGCAAGGTTTTCCTTCTATTATATCTTTAAAATCTTTCTGCTCTCAATTTCCCTTTCAGTGCTGAATAACCTTATAGGTCCCAGCTCTTGGCCCTTAGTCTAAATTTTATATGCCATTCCTTTTGATGTTGAACAAGGACTATGCAGACTTGAATGGTAAAGCAAATCTCAGAAGTCTGTTCTCAGAGGGCAAACAAATTTCCTTCCATCATCTATTACCATCTCCAAGCTACCTCCATGAAAGAGATCACGTTGAACAGGGCTCCCATAGTTCATTTATAGTCTCAAGGACCAACATGGGACTGAAGAGCATGACTGGGTGATATTCTAGAGCCTTTCTCTAGAAAGGCCTTAACCATAAGTCACTGGGTGTAACATCAGAGACAAATTCATACCGTGTGAACCACAGGTGCCACCAAACAGCCTAAAGCATGGGGCATGCAACTGCAGGCTTACAATCTCTTACCCATAATTCTAAAAACTGAAAAGCTCTAAAAACCATATTTTCTGGAGAAAAGAGAATCACTTGCAAAAGTTAAACAGTACAACTATATTTATAATAACGATGATTTAAATAAAGGGTGTTTTGCTTGCTCTATCCAATTACAGTACAGTATACTGTATGTATTATCATCATATTTTTATTGTATTACAGAATATAAACATTGTCATTATATGCCATTTTGCATTTGATATTGTTTACATTCTTAAAATCTCGACTGAGAACTACGGACATCATTGCCATTAGTTGCTAGAAATATAATTCGGATATATTTTTTCTTGTAAATTAACAAAGCTGGGTTTAAAACATGCACATTATTTGATTGTATAAGCAGTAAGTGTGATTTCGCCAGTTCTGGACATCACTTTTCACCTGCCATTATTCGTTTTATTCAACCTCGGCCATAACCTGCAGTAATTTACCGGTATTCTTCCTTAAGCTCTCCATTGCATGATGGATAAATAAAAAGTATTTTATTTTTACTTGTGGAAGCCACCACCAAGAATCAGCAAGTTTGAACAATTAGACTACTTGATAGTTATGGTAAATGATGTTAGCAATCAGCTGTTTCTCAATTCAGTTGTTTAAGTCGGTACAGGTTTACAGTCACTTCATCTAGAATTCTAAAGGCAGATTTTTGGTGGAGGATGAACTGTCATAAGTACTGTGGTTGATGATGAAATGTAAGAGAGAGAGAGAGAGAGAGAGAGAGAGAGAGAGAGAGAGAGAGAGAGAGAGAGAGAGAGAGAGAGAGAGAGAGAGAGAGAGAGACTACTGGCCTGGTTAGGCTGTTACACCGACAGATATCCATTTGCAAAAGTTGAATAATAGTTGTATTGAGAATAATATTAATTTTAATAAAACTGCTGCTTTCCTGTATCTAATCATATTGTATGTATTACAGTAAACCCCTGGTATTCGCAGGGGATAGGTACCAAACCCTCGGTTAATAGCTAAAATCCATGAATACCCCCTTAAAAATGCTTATGACTGCATATTTAACCAGGCCAGACACCAAAGATTACCTGTAAAAACATTTATAACTGCCTATTTAATGGCTCAAACAACAAATGTATACCTTAAAACTATCATCCTACACCAAAGACACCTTAAAATATCATACTAAAACACTTTAATATCATTTCAAAGTCATCTTACACTACCCTTAAAAATATACAGCTAAGTGGGAAAGTTAAACTATGCAACAGTCTTGAATGGTGGTACTGTACTCCCTGTACCCCAAAAACAAATTGTCGGCAAAGTAGAGGATAAGGAGGATCTGGTGGTGGAATTATGCCACTTGTGGGTGGTACAGTATGCCTATGACAAGTCCATCTTTGCCATCTTCAAGGACATGCTACAACGCAAGGTCAAGGGAACTCACACCTTGACCTCGCATTGTAGCATGTCCTCGAAGATGGCAGAGATGGACTTGTCGTTGCCATACTGTACCACCCATAAGTGACAATTACATCACCTGATCTTCCTCAAGAATGTTTGATGTTGAAAATGCCTCAACTCTGGACCAACTTATATGAAAGAGGTCAAATCTTGAGGACTGTGAAGATCGTCATTAGATTCCTAATCGGAATCCTCCTAAATATAACTACCTTGAGATGAGCTGAACCTTGTCTGCTTGAAGAAGTACTGGGAGTGCAAGTAATGCTGAAATGTTGGAAAGGCCTGATGGTGAGGTCCTACACAGTGACTGACAATGATCATCAGATGCTGATGGGGCTGGACAGACAACAGGTAAGAGTGAACACCTCTTACAGGAAAGGGAAGAAGAGTCACAGGCAGATAAAGTCAAGAATTTGACCAGAAGCTGAGGGTCTGGGTAGGAACTCCTGACATACAAGGCACACTGAGCAAATTCAACCAATGTCTGGCTATAACTATTTCTATGCAGCCACCTAAACAACTGAAAAAAATGTACTTGTAGACAAGCACCGAAGTCTGCATTTACATAATCCTCTGATATATCAGTAATGATACAACTGGGGAAGCAAAATCAAAAGCTTAGACAAACCAATCAGAAAAGGAAAAGCTGATCAGGAGGGCACTAATGGAATATTCTGTCCAAGAGTCAAAAGGAGCATGGAGTAAAAACCATGTATGCATGGTGAGCATGCTTACTCCCTGCCAGCAGGCAATTATTATTAACAATGGCAGTAACACAAGATGGGGAGCCTACATCCATCTTTTTTCATCAGTTTTTTTTTTTTATCTGATATTTGGTAAAGATGCTGAGGATTCTGACAAAATTTCCATAATTGACTTGTTACCAAACCTAAACAGACCAGACTTATGTTGAAGTAAAACTCAAAAAGTAATTGATAAAATTATGGTGGATAAAATGAAATGATGAGTGACATAAAAGAAACACTATAAACAACTATAAAATGGTGTTCCTGGGAGGAGCAACAAAGTTGACTCAACATCAGTGGCACAGAATGTGAGGCTGATTTGGGCATTGTTCCAAAAACTGGTTATGTGCACTAGGGACCTTTCAATCTTGACCAATACAAAAAGATGTTAATGAGTATGTACAGTACTTGCCCCCAAACATAAGGAAATATATGATAAAATAGGGTTGTTATAAAAACAAACTGAATTGTTCTTCAGCTATCAAAATGGTTAATTAGAATAGTTCTTAAATCCAATACAGTGAGACTTACCTTTGGGCCAGAGCTAATTTCAATCTGTCATTTTCATACTTGAGCTGCATTTGAGTGTCGACATTAGCACCACCACCGACGCCTTTATCACCCCCGCCTCCGCCTCCTCCTGCACCCGCTCCTCCTCCTCCTTGTTTGTGCTTCGGACTCTCTCCTGCGGGTTGGAGTCCTGTATGGTAAGATGATTGTGTTAACAAAGAATCCTACCTGCCTAAAAGCTATCCCCTGTAACGACCTTCTGACTTGAGTATTTTCTGTTTTTCCTCCAGTACTGTACTGCCTTTATCTTGTGCTTTCATCAATAGGATTTAAAACTGTTTACTGCTGCCCACTATAAAACACCACCACATCTAACAAAAACCATATTCTACATTCTAACAGTCCTACTGACAGTCGGACAACCACTTCATTTCTCTACAAGACAACATTCTTTGCTGCTTTTTACGGGTGTTACTTCTTTTACTTAATTCCCCAAAACTAAGCATGCCAACCCCTTACAGTTCCTAGCCATGTCATGCATCTTTTTACTTTGGGATGACATCTGACAACCTCTTAACATACATAAAAATTTACACTACCATGCTTTACTGTTCATGCATTTCATACTTATTTGGAATTCTACACTTTCTGAAACACATCCTTGCTGTGATAAAGAAAAATGTCTTATAGGTACCACATCAGATATATTGTATGTGAAAAATCATGATTTATATACTGTGACTTAGCAAATAAAATAATATATATAATATATTCTAATTTTTTCATCCACTTATTTTCATTCCTTATCCTCCTCGGCTTTCAGTCTATGAATTTACATAAGTTTTACTCGTAAATCTGAATTTTTTTTCATAATCAAATAGATTAACCAGACTTCTATTAGTCTATTAAAATTCTTATTCCATATGGCTGGCTCTAAGGATTTCCACTTACAAATAAATTTCCACTTACAAATAAAAAATTGTCATTTCATGTATAGTACTGTATTAAAAAGTCATTTGGATACATCAAACATATTAAAGACTGACAAATTTACCTTGAGACCTTGAGAATTTGCATCTTAGGACTTGTCCAGCTGTTTATTAAATTATGTGTCATTTAAAACATGTTTTGCCCTTAATGCTGAAAGGCCTGATTTGCATTCAAGGACTTAATCACATGGATTATCAGTCTTCCATGTGTCATGAACTGTAACAAAATTTAAGACAAGGCCATATTATTGTGCATGATATGAGGTGTTAAATATTTTCATTTGTTTATTTCATAAACTTGGACTATGAAAATGTATGTTTTGGATGCCCTATAGAATACCTAGCTGTTGCAGTTGGAACAACCCTTTTTGTATAGCCTTTGTATCAGCAAGCATAACAGCTACTTTCATGGCTTATCAGACCATGTGACACATCAGTAATGGACAGTCAGCTCTGCACAATTATACCAGTGTATGAATGAAATAATTGCTGCCAAGTACTGTTCTTGCTTCTAAAAACAATTGCATAAATCACACACACAAAATAGCTAAGTGAAATGTATTCAGGAACATAGGCCCCATAATAAAAAATAATATATCTTTAACACAACTCTTCTTTAACTAAAGAGCGTGACCACAAATACAAGCACATCTGATAAATAATCATCACACATTAGTAGCAGAAAAATGAAAACTAGACCAACTCGGTATATGAAAGAGGGCAAAACGTAAGGGAGAAAGCTGTATAAAATTGTAAGCCAGTTAACAAAGGTTGAAAAGTGTAGAATGGAAGATCTCTCTTTAAAATGAAAGTCTAATCCAGTTTTAATCACCATTATCTATAAAATATAATTGGCCTCCTGTTAATCATATCTAACAGGCATAATAGCGTAAGTACAAAATTGGTTTGTTACATCAATATTATGAAGTTTGTTTGTAGAATTTGAAATCATTTATATCCAATGTGAAGATGAAAAAGAATTGAACATTACCATGTAAAAGCCTATATTGGACCCAGAGCTGAATTCTCTCTCTCTCTCTCTCTCTGAGTTAATATTCTAATGTTCCTCATAATTTTTCCAACACTTATTATCAACTGTTTTGAATATCCTTTCATGATATGATTTTCAAATCCCACATCCTCTATTCTTTCATGCCCATCTAGTCTGTTTACAGAAAATCTTTTACTTTAATTTTCAGCCAAATATTCTTGTAAATTGCTAAACATCTTGATGACCAACCAACAATATAAATTTTGTTCCTGGTGAGGCAATGTCTTACAAGTTTGCTTGTTCATGATCCATGTTATCATGAACAGTGATACACCTTTTATGATAAATCAGGGTACAGTGTAAGAAACAATAAAGACTTGACTTATAATGAATATCAACTGGCTTTATAAATAAATGTCTGGTGACTAACATCATGAAAAGATATTGTATTGTAAACAATAATGTCAATGCTTTTGTTAGTATTCTTTAAGCAGTAGTATTCTTTAAGCAAACATATAAAACTAAGAAAATATAATAATGACTAACTCTCCCATCTTATGTACTGCCTACTTTACACATAAACACACACACACACACACACACACACACACACACACACACACACACACACACATATATATATATACAGGCAGTCCCCGGTTATTGGTGGGGTTTCGTTCCCAACAGCGTGACGATAACCAAAAATCGGCGGTAATAGCACTGATTCCTGGTTATCGGTGCCAATAACCAGTGATCAGCGCCAATAACCGGGAATCAGTGTTGAAAATCTGGTTATCGTTGTCACTATACAAGCACTGTAAAACCGGATCGCCGATAACTGATGCTGCCGATAACCGGGGACTGCCTATACTGTATATATATATATAATACTGGCTTCCTTCATATACATGCACTCAGTGTTTGGCAGTTACAAGGTTGCCATTAAAACCAAAGATAAAGGCAGTATATTATTTTACAGTTTAAAAAGGTCAACAACAATCAAGACCAACACCTATTTTTATATGCAGTATACTGTACTGTATCTCTCATAGCAGTAAACTGACATCATGAATAAACACAATACAACGTGAAAAATGATACGTTTAACAATTATTTTAGATAAAGACAGATAAAAGTTAGAATAATAACACTCAACAAATAAGTAAACTGCAGTTGAACAGATGTTGATAAACATCACTACAAATTCTATTTGTATTGATTTGCTGTATTATAACCACAATAGTCCCCCTTCAGTATATGCCTGTATTGCAATCCAATGTTTTCATGTTCACAAGTGTTCTGTCTGACAGAAGTACTAATTCTCTTTAAGTATTTGTCCTGCAGGTCCTCAAGCGTAGTTCACCAAATACCCTCACTTTTTTATATGCCTGCAGTGGCTTCTGTATTTTCCTCGGACATTATCGTTCCAGTGCTTATGAGTAATTAATTTCTCGTATTTCCATTATTGCTTTTTGTCTTTTTTCACTTGATGGCTATCAGTAAGTGATAAAAAGTGATCTCCAATTAGGAGGTACTCTGCATTTGCAGTGTCATCTTGATCACCAACTTTATCAGGCTAAGGTCAAAGTAATGAACTTTCTTCATCAGCCTAAAAATTCAACCTTCTTGAATGCTGCTTCATTTTACTCTAAGATTACTATGTTTTGTATATAATTCCATCACTACTTATTTTTGTTGTGGTGAAGATTTTATTGGTTAAGTCTTGCTGCCGTCTAGCTAATTGGTTATAGCTAGTACTCAGCAGCAAGTTCTCATTTATGCTACTTTTTACATGTTTTATTTACTGTACTGTACCAAAGAGTAAGTGGGCTGCAATGTGCTTGTATGCTGTACTTTACTTTGAATAGTAGTATACAGTACAGTTAAGTATTTTTGGAGTTAGACATTGTTGTACCATATGTACTTTGCATTTTCTGGGCTTTTCTTTGTAGTGTGAAAAAAACACTTTGCACCTCTACTTAGGATAACTTTACTTTTCACTGGCCTTTCTGCATACTGGTTGTTACGTTTTATTAATACTTATAAGTATCTGTGATAGTTTACTTATACTTAAGCATGCTTATGAAGGCCTTCCAGGCAGGACTGCCATGTCTCATGCTCTTCCTTAACAGGGACCCTCAACTTATCTGTAGTAGCAGCCTCAGCCAGGTATGAAAACTCCAGGAATATTAGAACCTTCTTTCAACAAGAGCAGTCATGAACCTGCTAAATCTCTCATTTATGGCACTTCCTTGAGACAGAATACAAACCCATTTATCACATCAGTGCCAGCCCAACAAGTCTTGTTGTCACATACTCACATAGTCTTCATAGAAAGTGAGATAAGGGCTGACACACACCTGAGAATCCACTGGACACATGCACTGTGAGAATTTCTTCTGTCAGTTAGCTAAGAACTGGTGAACCTGGGAACTTTGCAATATTGCGCTGTGGGGGATACGTATGGTTAATGGGTTTGTAATAAAAAAAAATGTAAATATAAAAATAGTTGTAAGTAAGCCTCAAGATAAAGAATGTATTGAAAGCTATTGTTTTTCTGTAAGTTAAGAAAAAATGGAAAGACAACCAAAAGTTCTTAAAACATTAAACAGAAGACAACTCAGTAAGATATATTTTGTACAAAAAGATAGCGCAAGAATTGTAAATGAAATGACAGGGATGTTACATGTTATAACTGTGCATACTATTTGACAGAAACTAAAAGATAGGAAAAGATAACCACAGATCCTAAGACACTGTATGACAACTGAAATTTGACATATTTAGTCAACCAACAAAATAGCACTGATTACTGTACATATAAATAATAAAGTATATCTGCACAAGATCCAAAATGGTAAAAAAAATTCAATGAATTTTCTCAATTCTCAAATTAAATTATTGCATTACTCTATGTACCTAAAGAAAGCACTGGTACCACAAAAGACTGTCATTATTTGATAAATTTACTGATTCAACCACACAACAGAGCACAATGCCAAAGTTTGTTTCAGTCTATGAAATTCTTAGTCACAACCTAAACTAATACATTAGTGATAAGTATAAAGATGATGATTACTCAACTTAATCTACCACTTAAAGGCAAACCACTTACCACATGGGAGAACAACATGCATGTTTTCCACTTCAACACTCATGACTGCAATATCAAGTAATTTTTTTCTACATACCAAAGATTAATTTCATGATGAGTATACCTAATTAGTAAATCTGGTTAGGTTGTCTTCATATCTGTTTCTTAACTACTATGCTCCTGTGAGCTGGTCAAGTTTAATACAATTTACTTCAGAAAACATGGTAAAATTCCAATACATGTATTACCCAGGAGCAATCAAAGAGTTGAAGTTACTGAATTCTGTTACCAAGAAAAAACAAAATTTTTCAAATTAAAAATGCCATGCATCTTTGTCAAATATATTACAGTACTTAAATTTACCTCCTTGAGCCACAAGCAGCTCTTAGCCATAACCACATAAACAGGGGAAAAATATATTATAATTACTGCCACTTCATTACTATGACCTTTGTAGCATCTACAAGGAGCATGCAGAAACCTTCCATGCACATAAAGCAAAGCATATGACATCCAAGCATGCAAATATTCCTATTATATAAAGCATATTCTAAACATACAAATAAACGAGAAAACATCGACAAATCCTATATCTTCAGTATACTAGATCAGGACTCCTAATACAATTTGTAGGCAAAGTACAACAGACTGCACCATGAACAAATGAAAATCCAAGAGCTTCAAAGATATCAAACAAAATTAACCATGTATAAACCATATATGGGTACTCAAACTCTTTACACAAGTCTGAGTACTGCTGAAATCTATATGCATATATAATCCATATCTTTATGTATTAAACAAAAATATGTATTATCAATCTTGATATGTTCATTGTGGCACTGTTAATCTCATAGAATAAAAATAAGTATTATTTGTATAAGTCAATCATAATTCATGAAAATGAATACTGCCATCAATAATAATTAGCAATGATGTCTTGTACTGTTAAAGCTTTAAGTCATGCATTCTACAGTCCAACGACTGAAGTAGTATTTCACATACAAGAAAACTGTCATACAAACTTTGCTCTTCATCACAAAATCTGGGAGAACAACTTAAAAAAGTAATCCAATTGAAGCCCCATAATCATTAGTTTTACCTGATAGGCTTTGTGAGCGCTGGTGAGCAACTAATGTTGATTTGAGCAGCGTGGAATTAGTGTCATTAGAGTTGGCCAGAGCTAGATGATCCAGACCTGTAAAAGGAGCCCCGATAAACGTACAATAACCTGGACCACCTCTGCTACCTTTTGGCTATGACAAGGGATTAAGGGTTTCCAAAACATTCAGCATTGAAAAAAATATCTATACAGTACAATTGTCCAGAATTAATTAGCTAAATCTGAAAATGGAAGAACATAAGTCATGAGTTTGTTCTCCATTCCTTGGTATAACATTTCATGGGCATCTCAAGCAAAAGCTGCTTTCCAGTAACTCAACCACAAACACAACAGCACATAAGAATGTTTGCTTTCCACAATACAGGGATAATGTCATGCATGCAATATAATAACCCAGTCAATGTCAGCAAAAAAGAATAAAGTTTACTGAACATCAGTAACACCTCAAGATCTCAAATCAAACAATATCTCAGCAGTATACTAATTTTCAATAAACCACATAAATTTCGTAAAAGATACAAACATTCTGTTGTTTTTTTACTACAATTGTGTTTAAACATATGAGATAGTGACAGAAGGCATAAAAGAAAATGTGACTAAACATTTATGAACGTGTATGGGGAAGTAAAATTTATCATGAAATAAGTTAACAAACTGTTAGGTAGAACCATTACAAACCCAATAAAATTACTTAGTTTCAAAAAGTAACAGAGTGACGTGTGATCATGTTCATACCAACTCTGTTATCAGAAAATAGACTGAAAAGTTTTTTACATAAATACTGATAAAATTAAAAATCTATTTTTACAGTTCCACAAACTGTGAAGAGAAGTGTTACAAGGTTCAGGACAAACGTAAATTTTTAAAATTTATTTTTACCACCTCATACTAAATAGATACACATTATCTAATTTGAAGTGTACCTACACTCAATTTTTTGGGAAAGGTTTTTTCAAAACACACCAGAAAAGAAGAGGATCAGAATACTAGTTTTTATCATATATCAATTTACCCATAGATCCTACTTTAATAATTTCACAGTTTCCATATCTGCTATATTATTACTATCATTAGTGTAACCACGGCATCAAAGCTTGTGGCAACATGAGATGGCTGAGACACTAAAGTTCCAACCCTGGGGACATTAAATACCATCCTGAATCTCAAACCAAGATACCTTCACTCTGCTTACTTACAAAGGGGCTAGCGCAGTGGTGTGAGAGGCTAGCTCCAGGCTGGATGATGACAGGTCTACATGTGGAGTTGATTACCTGTAGACTACCACTGTCACAAACAGACGAAATATATGGATACACCTAGCATTCTGACAGAGAGTCTTTTTAATAATGTATTACAGTATTATTTAAAACAGTAAACTTTCATTTGGAACAAGCCTAAAAGGCCATTTGCTTGTGAAACAAGCTTCCATAGAATACAATGCCTGTATATGATTAAAATGGAAGACAATGACAAACAGCTATAAGCAAAAAGAAACATGAAAATTACAAGGTAGAAAGTATTTCAGCCAGGTCTGAAGGAATGCTACAATGAACAATTAATAATGTCTAAAGGTGTGCAACACAAGGCACTGTAAGTAGTACCTGCTACATGGAACTAACAAATGCAAATAAACTGTATCATATGGACAAGTATAGGTACAAGGAAGTATCTGAAGGGAAAATGCTGTCCCACAGTTGCTGGACTTTCCAGCTTGAGGAGAAATGGGATTTATGGGGTCTTAAACATGGAGTAACCACACATAAAACTGACTTGAGGAATCTTTGTAAGCGAGGGATGGTAAAGTTGAGAAACATGGTCATTCTATTTTTAAACAGCAAATCAGAGGACATACGTGTCAAATTACTTATTTTGCCAGAATGAGAAGGGTGATAAAAATGTACTAGAAAAAGCATTTATAAAAGAAAAATGTCTGTAGTAAGACAAGCATAGGTGTCTGATATTTTACCGTAAGGAAGGTGAAACTCCACTGGCAGTGGGATACTAAACTACTTCATTCTTCTTCTTTTAGGAATAACTTCACCTCTCAACTAACAATTCATGTAGGGAGCAATATGCAAAGGTAAAATAAGAGACTTGTTTACAATATGAACACAACAACAACTACACATAGGATCTTCACAACAGGACCTCTAACATGGCATTACTTGGTGAAAGTTGTAGCTGTAATACAGTGGAGGTTTACTTTGCTAAATGCAAGTATCCACAAGGTATGAGTACCATTTGTACAAGAAACATATTATTTTGTTTTGACATTTGGACGCTATAACAGGATTACAAAGTGTCACTCATTAATAAATCTGAATTGTACAAAAGGCCTTTTCTGTCACTAACAAAAATTCTTTACATCACTATACGTTACAGATTTTTGTCATTTTCAAGTGTTGTATATTCACATTAAATCACACATCCATATTATAACAGAAGAACCCATAATGACACTTTAACAAAAGTTCACTGTGTGTATATCTAAAGCATGCTGAAAATTTAAAGTAGTAAATAAAATAAAAAATAAAAAACAAATATGTGAAGTATTTTAAAGGTAAGAAAACAAAAACAAATTCCATAAAATCTAGACAATGACAATTCCACTGCAAATGCTTGAAATGTAAATGGGGAGGGAATCCTGAAATGGCTAAACTATGGAAAAAATTATACAGTATAGGATGCTAGTAGTGAAAAGAAGGTAATGCACACATTGCTATCCTGTGGGTAGTTGAAACCCACATTATCCATTAATGTTAGTTTGTTTCTGAACACCTTGAATTGCACAGTGCTGAACACCACCACCTGTTAATAATCAGTAAAAGAACAGTGAGACCTTTGTGAAATATTCAAACATCAAAAAACCACACCCAGCTATAAAAAAAAAAAATTCCGCAAACCTTAAAGGAAGCCCTTGTGTTTTCCCATCAGTAAATGTTACAAACTAAATTGCCCAGTTTTGTATACTCCAATGACCCAAGAGATGAGACTTGCAGTATAATCCAGAATTAAAAGTCTTTACATCCAACTTGAATGCAAAGTTGACCAGCTGCCATCAGAACTACAGAACCTTATTTGAAGATTATTTCACATAGACACAGTCTCATTCCTCTAAGTGCAAAATTAATAAAAAAAATAAATAAATAAATAAATGATGAACAATGAAAAATCAGCCTTTTTAATCTTTGTTGTATGTATTGTCTTCCAAGAACCGACCCGAGTAAACGAATAATTTTACAAAGATGAAAAGTGGTTCCAAGTGTTCCAAGAGATTGACAGATTTTCCTCACATAGTGGTATAATTGCCATTCCCTTATCCTCTACTCTGTTTCGTCTTACAACCAATAGAATGGGTGGGAAGGACCTTGATATACGACTAGTCTGTACTTATGAAGCAATTTTAAAATTCAATTAGGTGCTAACCATAACTTTACGAGACCTAAATGTATACTAACTGAGGGGAATCAATGAAGTAAAAAACAGTCTGTGGGAAGATTCGAAAGGAGTTTTTGATACTGGACTACTTCAGAGTCTTCCAGAGAAGGAAGTACCGGCAGAGTTCAGGAGTACACAATTATTCCCTTGGGACCAAAGCTGGTTATAAGGAGTAGGCACAGCAGGAGTCCAAATATGGTCAAATCCTAACCCATTTCACAACTCGAGTAATTTTTCTTCACTGAATGATTCTGTACCTCAAATATTCAGCAAGCTCTCTCCGTATTTCTTTCTGCTGGAAATTAAAGGAAAAGGAAACACAATTTTTTTTGGATGGGGAGACATTTGACATTGCACCTGGCAGCTCCTAATCATATGATTGTACCACTAGGATGAATGGCTCTATCGAGGTATACTGTATGTCTAACATGCCTCTCCTCCTTACGCTGCTTCCATTTCTTTTCATTAACACCAAAGTCCTATATGAACCCTCTTTTTCTATAGACTTTCGATCTGGACACTTTTCCCCAATCATTTCTTTGCATTTAATTAAATAATAATTTGCTCAGTTGGGGCAGCATCATCATCTACTAAGTTATATGAGGTGAGTTACCTCTAAAAGTTCTCACTGACCGAGGGAGCAAAATTATCTCCACTGAAGAAGGAACTAAAGGGAATATGAAAATGAATAAAAGGAAGCATAATGAAGAAAAGACCTAAAAACCACAAACATACAAGAACTATTGTGCAGTTACCAAGTAAGTAGCAGCAGACAGTTGCTGTACATGAGCAGCATCAGGAAGACTAGAGGCAACCATATCTTTCACAATTTCCCACTTATTTATTTGAGAAGACTTAACAGTGAGGACTAAACTCCAGGAAAGACACAAATGAGAAACAATCTACTACCTAGGACAAGGCATTTTTTTCTCTACTGAGAAATGATGATTGCAGATATCATACAGTAAAGAGAAAGTAGAACAAAGTTACAAGAAATAATTAAATCATATTTTTCACTTAATTTTATTGGAATAGAACCTTAGAAAGGTTGAATGAATATCATTTGCTACACACAATATGAATGTGATCACTTATCAGTGAATTTGTGATTTGGAAATGACCAAGAAAGAACCAATGACAAAAATGGTGAATAATATGACATAAGCAATGACAGTATGGAATCATAAGAAAAAAAGTGACTAACAACAGAAAAAACTTGTGCACATTTTGACTAAAGACATTAAGTAAAGGGTAACAGAATGAGCCATATCTGCTCTTGAGGAACATTCCTTACTCTCATGGAAGCACAAGACCTTGTATGTAAATTCTTTGCTAGCAACCCCTCCAGCAAGAAAGCAATGGGCTCTTATGGTAATAGTTTGTACTTACTATGAATTCATAGCTTATTCCCAAAGGAAATTTTGCTATTTTTCAAATATAGTTCCATGCAGGTTGATTGAGTGTGCAAACGAAAGTTTAGTTAAAACCAAAAGAAACTTAATTCCTACTACAGATTATCCATCCCATCTATAAATTTATAAAGAAATCATTGGATAAGAAAATTTCCTAGAAAAACGATAGGGAAAAAATCTGGCAGCAGTATATTTCAATCTACTGAAGAACTTCATACATCTGTAGTGCCTAAATACTTAAGCTTCAGTTTTCAATTTAAATCAAATTTTCAACTATATGTTAAATAACAAAAATGTTAATAATTCTCATCCTCATTCCCTATTTATTATGTTGTTCTCATGAAAAATTTATAACCTATACAGGTTGAACTTCTTTCAATTCAGGATTCTGCAGTTCAGTTCATTTGTGGATCTGCCGCCAATGCAGCATTGTTAGCAACATTAACCTGCCAACATCTATTTGCTCTGCAGCCAAATGTTTTAGTGACACAGCCCTCTTATTTTCATATATTTGGCAATAATTAAGTCTTTCACTACATCATCCAAGCTTATTTCTACCCAAAACAAACAATTTAAAACATGAATACATTCCTACTTATCACATGTATTAATTACCATGTATGTGTCTGCTTATCACATGCTAAATGGATATACTAAAAATAAATATCACAGGCAGACACTGTGGATGTTTGGAATGTGTTGGCCAACTCCTAACGTCACTAGGTGGTTCACTGGGTGATAGGCTATTTCTCCATATGTATTATGGATTCATTTCATGTTATTTAGGGCAATCTACACAACCAAAGGGTGATGGTACCATTAGTTTATAGTCTTGGAAAAATATCAAGTAGCCATTTTGTTCTGATGGATGTTTTGTGTGAGCAAAATTATTTATGGTGTTTCCCAAGGAATGGTGAGACTGAAGATACTGGCAAAATTAATGAAATAGTCAGTGAATCTTCGCTATACATGTCGAATAAACTTTAATACCACTAATTCTTAACAAAGATAACTGACTAGAATGTTACAAGTAAATAATAACTTTTCTGCGGTTAGTATAATACCTGTAGGTTGTTTTTAATTTTCAAATACTTTTCTAAAATGATATTCTGTTAATTCATTATATTTCCTATTCTCAATTCATTTTGACTTGTTTAAAATAATTTCATTAGAAAAGAATGGCACTTCATACAAGATTTATCAAATCAATAGACACAAGTTTTTTTCAATAAGAACTCATTTTCATCCCTATTATACTTTATGAAAACCATTCCTTAATGGTCTACAAAAATACATACAAATCAAATAACTAACAGTAATACTATTATCAAGAAAGAAAAGCACAACTATGAGAAAATTTTAGCTCATGGTAGACAATGCATAAGTATTCCATAATAACAAACCACCATCAAAACGACCATATGAAATAAGTGACTATTTCTGATGAGACATAACGAACAATCATGTAATTACAGGCGAGTTTCAGACGAGTAGAATTTCACTGGCAATGACTAGTATGCATATGGTAAAATTCATGCATGGGTTGAATACAGTATTTCACTGGCAAAATTTTGATGGCCATCTTCAATTTTGCCATTTCCATGTCTCAAAAATATCCTTTTTATTCAGATTAATAAGGCAAAAGTCATGAGCTAAGGTTAAACAGAAAGTCGTCACGAATTTTCAATCACAGGCAATTACTGGAGTGGCAAATTTTGTGCTGATTGTAGACAGTGCACTTTCAGTGTGGTTTAAGATTCAAGGTAATACTGTACAGGTGATAGCATTTCTGAGATGTTGCTTATCAAAAAAAAAAAAAAAAAAAAAAAATAGAAACCATTCTTGCTTGAATTATGTCTTATTTTAATCTTGGTTCTACATTTGAGAATACAACAATGTGTGTAGAATCAGCATATGGTTACATAAGGGGTTCCCAAAAGGGTCTTAAAGGTCAATTTCTGTAGTTCAGTAATGGCCAGGTCCCAAGGTTGCCAAATTAAAGAAGTCCAACCTGCAGTACACATCCTAAAATTCAACTAGAGTTTTTCAGTGTGTTCTTACTGCATCACAGTCAAAAGTATTCAGTGAACTTAGTTCTTTCACGAAAATGCTGTTTTTCCACCTACAGCCAATAATAGAAAAACATTTAATTTTTCTTCAATACATATCTTTTGCTGTAAATCCTTAGCCAAGAACTGTATACGGATTACGTGATTTTTTTTATAACTTCATACTAGTTCACTTATACTGATTTAAAAATTCATATTTCTACAGTTCTTGTAGGTAAAATAAGATTAAATCCAGCTGAAAAAGATTATTTTACCCACTGCATGACAATCGCCTGACTAACCAATAACACGAAGTCTACTTTTGAATACAGGCACATCATTCAACTTATGCAAAATTGTGTGCAAACTGCAAAAATCCTCAACTATCAATAAAATCAATAAGCAACAAAATGCAGATATTAACCTCATATTGTTAACCCCCCATGAAAATTAACCCTACAATACTTTAAGTGCTTTCCTGAAACCTATAAATATTTTCATATGACTGCAAATCTATGAGGGCTTCCTTCAAGAGTGTTAGGACAAAAAAAAAAGAAACAAAAGATGTAAGAACAAAAATAGAAACAAAAGACACGCCTATAAGACTCCTTGAATGACGTGTTGAGCCTCTCCTCAATGTTGCATCGATGTCATCTTCAAGTGCCAAGACTAGACTGTCCAAGTCTGCAGGAAAAGACAGCAACAACCAATTTGATATTTGCTTATGACTAAAAGATTTCCTATAAACTAAAACAACCCTCCAAAACATATCAGAAAAAGATGCAAATTAAATTTCTCCAAGTTTTCTGAAAAAAATATTGAACAGCAGTCACCAAAAAAGAAACTTTCTGAAATTTTAGCACTTACAATTCATAAAATGTATATTGCCTTAACTGTAATCAGAGTGTCCTAGTAACAAGGTATTCAGAAACAGATTCTTTAAAATAAAATCCCTTTCCTATTATTCCCTACTATTTTTTTATTTTCAAAAAATTATTTAACCACATTAAATTATGCCATACAGTACTTGCTCTAAAGGTTAGATTGAGTGCTGACTGTAACAATTACAAATAAATCTCCATTCTTTGTTTTATAAAGCTACTGAAAATATTATTTTTATAAAAATGCATAAATGTCCTGAATCTACATCCCTGCTTCCTGACACCCATAAAATTGAAAGGAAACAACTAAGTACTCATGACATATGATACACTTTTCCAACTGAAACACTTATTTAAAAAACTGTCAGTAACCGTCAGTGCTGCAGCACAGTTACTGACAATGTTGACAGCAAGCCTAAACTAACTATGTGAGGTCAAAAGAGTGTTGGCCTTAGAAAATGGATAAGACAATATAGTATAGTGATGACATATCTTGTTGCATTTACTCCCTCCCCTTTAATGGAAAAGGAGGCAGCTGCTAGCCTTAAGAGAAACTTGGAAATAGGGATAGACAGTAGGGTATTAGGACGAAATAAAAACATGAATCCATTAATCAGCCAACCTTGTACTAAGCTCCTACTCCATGACTCACTGTGCATTATTGGTGTTATTATGTTATTTAACCAAACCACCTACTCACATTTCTAGTCCCATTGAGCTTACTCAAAGAATTTTTTCTTACATAAGAAGTGAAAGTTAGAGAAAGAAAACACTGACAGAAAATGGACAACTAAATGGGGTGAGACTACAGGCAACAGATAAAAATTAAAAATAAAAAATTCTTCAGTATTACCTACAGTTTGCCAAACATACACATGCACTGCACAAAGTCCAAGTGCATAATCTGACACTACTTCTGTATACAGTACTGTATTAGTGTCACAACCTTTTGTTCTTCCACTGACTGAACATAGCTCTCCTGTCTGGATGTCAGCAGCCTCCCAAGACCTTTATCTTGTAGACAAAATTGCTAGAGTAGTTTATCTTTTTAGTCAAACAATGGTAATACAATCTGATCATCAGTGAAGAATACCCAACTGCAATTTATTTCAAAAATAAACTCTCATATGCTTGAGTCCTAGTTGTGCTACCAGTTTGCATAGGGTCAATTAACCAGATGACAGAGATACAGTGGACCCCCACCTATTCGCGGTTCCGGATTTGAGGCTTCACCTATTCACAGATTTCTCTGTAGAACATATATACACATTATTCGTGCAGAATTCGCATATCTGCAGTATTTTTCATTGAGAAATATTCACAAATTACTGTATTTTCATAAAATTTTCGTGACTAAATGCACTTTTTGTGATAAAACTATTAAAATATTTAGGTAAAAGCATTTCTGGAGGATTTTTTGGTGTTTTGAACTATCAAAATAGACAGTTAAAGCATTTTTAGAGGGGTTTCAAGTACAGTAATCGCAGATTTGAGCTATTTGCAGGGGGTAGGGGTATGCATCCCCTGCGAATACTGGGGGTCGACTGTATTTCTAGGTTTTGTTCTCAAATGAGAGGTGACAAAAAGAAGCACCACACAAATAAGTTGGACAGCAATGTGGGAACAAGTAAATAAAAAGTATAAGGAATAAGGTGAAGCAGTTGGGGCTGAGAGGATACTGTAGAGCAGCCTTCACTGATGCTGCCAGTACAGCACTGTAACATTACTCAGTTCCAGATGTTCTTAATTTTATTTATAGCAAGGCTGTGTAGGTTTTCCAGGCAGTGCTATGAATGTTGTTACTAGTTAAAAGCTGAAGAAGGGCCATATTTAAAGTAGCATGTCTCTATCTTACTTTTTCTGACACTTCTCTACCGTTGTTCATACAGGAATTACAGTAGTTATATTCATCTGTATCTTACTACATTTCTCTTCAGTCAGTTTCCTCTATTCTACAGGAGCTTGTTTAGTAAAAATGGACTTTTAAACTTCTACAAATGCACTATGCAAATTTTCAATAATAATAACACTAATAATAGCTTAGCCACCATACTGCTATAAATGTCATGAACCTGGCCATTTAACAAACAATGTTCTCTTCATTAAAAAAAACAGGAAGTTAAGATGTAAAAGACAAGCATCATACAAAATAAAATATGAGAATAAATTGAAAATGCTATACAGCCCACAAAGAAATGGTAATATTTCACGATTAGGAAGCTAGTTAAATTCATGAATAGAAGAAAAAAGGAAAATACTGTAATTAAAAACATATAAACTAAAAATAAAAAATGTATATATACAAGTAGGATTCAGAAAGAAGACTCTGATACATCTATATTAACATAGAAACATGTACATGTTTTACAGTAAATAGTCAAATTCTGTAAGCCTTACCTCATCAGAATCTGCATTTTTTAATAAGATTAGTCTAATAACAATAATAACTATTATTAGTTATAGTAAAGAAATAAAATAGGACCTCAAAAGTAATGTACCTTCACAAACAGAGACCTACGAAATGAGACTCTCAATAATAAAAAAAAATATGTGCAGTTGTCTGGGACATCAAGAATAATTTGCAGTGGTAAAACTGTATCAAGTACCCTGCTACCTTGTTTCCCTTTTCAATGAAACTTGACCAATGAGCTACAAGAATTTGGAATTCAGTATTTACACTTGCATACTACAAGCTACTTATGCATAAAAACCACTTTTAACCAAAAGTAGAGGTGCCACAGACATTACAAATAAATCTGACATACAGCCCTTAATGCCTCAAATAAATGAGTTGTGAGGAAAAACCCTTACATAATAATTTACCACCAATAATAATGACAAAGTGAAAACTTAAACAATTTGAATATACTGTAATGTTGCTCCTAATAATATGAAGTTAATGTACATTAACCTACCACATAAGGTTGTAAAAATTTCCTTGCCTATCCTGGTGATGTTCATATAGAAAAATAAATAAAACACAAAGATGAATTTCTCAGGGTGATTTTAGTTCACACATATAAGTTATTATTAGAATAGGTACTAATCTAATAAATTATCCAGAATCTCCATGATAAAAATAAGAATATTCAATTGAGAACATATCTCCTCAAACAACATTCAGTAGTGAATGAATACAACTCCATGCTATTCCTCAGCTCATGTGAACACATGTTACATAGAAACTGTAATCTGTTCTACAACTATTTTATTGTTAAACTCAATAAACTTGATTAATATCTTTACGATCCATCAATATGAAAAGGATACCGTAACTGTATGTCCAGCTCTGAATGCCTTAAAACTGCCAAAAATTTGTCTTGACCTTTAACCTTAAAGATGTAACATGGTCAGTATAAGTCATGGAATTACTAAGAATTTATCAATATGAAAAGAATCTACAAATCAGGAGCTGGCTACGAAATATTTCTCAAATGCCAAAAATCTACAGATGTTTTAAACCGATTTTTCCCAAAACCATCTATGTATGGAAGTGCACCAACTAAATATATCTGCCAATTTCATCAATTAATTTTCATCCATTCTCAAGATATTTTGTCAAGTAATGTAAACACACATCCTCTTCCAAATTTGTTGATGGAAATAACTCTTGCTACAACTGTGCAGTTTAACAGAAGGAGGGGTAAAATGGAGAGAAGAGGAAGAAAATTGATGCAAGCAAAATAAAACTTTACGTCACAATCAAGAAAGTGGTGAACAGATGCTGTAAGAAAGATGTATGGGGTAAATGTAGTACTGTACTATGTATCAAATCTAATTTGCCACAGGAGATGCTCAGAATTGCCAAATATGTGCAGAATAAAATACTTTCTGAACCCAAATGTACAAAGGGAAAAATGCAGAAGGGCAGCTTTTAGGACAGGTAGATCATTTCTGCTACCTTGGGGACAATGGCATTATGAGACAAGTAAAAAATAGTAGCCTTGACGAAAAAATAAAAAACTGCTAGACTACTGGTAAATGAAAGTAGCTCATTACTAAGTGAATAAAAACTTATGCTGCATGTACGAGTATAAAAACTCTTCTACAACCATGCAGCAGACACATGTCAGTGACAAAGAAAATGGAAATAATACAAAGGTGTGACTATTACATAGGGAAATGCAGAGAGATGTACTGTCCAGTGGCTGGAAAATGGATTGGAACCTCAAAAAATTGAATGGTTTGGACATGTCATAAAAAGGAACGGTCTCACAGAACTGCAGCAGCAGCAGTAAAAAAAGTAGTAGTAGTAGTGTATATGTATCGGGAAGCAGGACAGACCAATAAGCAATCCCATAAAAACATGGAAAAATAAAATACATGAAGACCTAGACAAAATGGATATTCAGGGACAAAATGTATATAAAAGAAGAGAGAGGAAGGAACTCACTTGAGCTTAACCTTCTAAAAGAAAAATTCTCTGCATTCTGGGATCTGGCAATGTTAGTTATTCATCAAATACAAAGGATCAAATGACTGTAACCAATTTGAAGACACGATAAGGCTATTTATATTTGACACATTTGTTAAATTTAATAAGAAATAATTCAATGGCTGGTTAAAGTTTTTAATATTCTAATTTCAATTTCATTATTACACATCTCCATTTCCTTTACTGACTGTGCATTCAGGGAACCATGAAATTACAAAATTTACAAAATTTAAATCAGAATATGTAATGGCAACTTGACTTTTTGTTTAAGAGAGTATTTGGCAAGTGAAAGAGGATATGGGTCTCCACAACTGGGGAAAGTTTCACCTATTGCTAACCACAGCTTAGCCAGTTAAAGCAGCTGTTCATCATAGTCTTGTGGCTTTAACTGGGAGTAAAGAGGTTTGTAAATCATAAGAACATAAACTGTTTCACTTAAAAAATGCTCCTAATCACAGCTACAAACACTTGAAACGACAGACCATTCTAAATCAAATAAAAATGATTCATTATCTCTACTACCACTGAAGCATAACCCTAAGAAAAACTAATCATTTTCTTCTTAAACTTTAGGACTTTTCAATTTTGCTTTATAAATTGTAATATTATTTTTGTTCAAAATAATTTTCCAACAGCTTTCGAAAATTATATACATAATTTGTGCAAGAATGAACTGGTGTGCTATAATGCAAATATTATCTAATACATGCAACTGCTTAAAAGTGCAGTCTTTCAAAATGCTACACTGAAAGCAATAAATTGTTGCCTTAAATGAAATTTCCATGCAATGCCAACTATTTACATTTAGACAATACCTAATGCATAATCAACCGTCAGTATCCATCTGCTGTAGAGAAAGTGGTGGCAATTTTTTTTGCACCTTGTTTTTGGTTATAAAACCAATAATTTTAAGGCAGCAATTATGATCCTTCATGAAAATAAATTTTAAACATCTACTTCTTAACATGTACCATTTTACATAAATTCTTTCAGCTTAACAATCATACAGTACTCATAATAATACTTTAGATAATTTTATAATATAGCGCTATAAGGTATAGCAGCACTGCCTAATGCTTCATCTTGTAAAGTCTTTGGCACAAAAGGCCCTAAAGAATAAAATGCTCATATATGCTAATTAAATGTTCATATGATATACTGTATGACATTTATTCATTTATATAAAACCTACAATTAAATTGTTTACTATACACTCAACTAAAACAAAATAGTATCCAAAAATAGACACTACTTTAACTGTTTAAAAGTATAATTTCCAAGTAAGAATAAATTCATGAAATTAAGCAAAAATAAAACAATCAAGAAATACACACACACACACGCACACACACAAACCAATATCTACAAAACAACAAAGTTAAGTGCAAAAAGCATTAATACCTTGACAATGTGTATCAACCTATGGATAAAGATGCTAAGCCACATTAGGCAGAATATCAACAGCCCTGGTATTTTCATCGTGTAAATGAGGTCAAGCAAAACAATCAAAAGGCATTAATCATCACAATAAGTATGACTAATATAATCAGGTACAGTAATACACTGTCAGAAAATAAAGCTGAGTAGCAGATAAAACTACCTAAGCAAAAATGCAGTTTCTTTCATTTTCTCAAATCTTTGACAAGTCTCATTATGAATGTGTATTAGTACATTAGCAAAAAATAGAAATTCCCGTTAACAAGTCAATTCCTACCTGAAGTAATTGCATTTTCTCCTGGCATGCCCTCTTGAATTTTAGCTCGTGAGGTAAGAGGAGAAGCTGTGGCAGAAGCTGGTCCTGAAGAAGATGAAACAGCTCCTCCTCCACCTCCACCGACAACACTCCCACCACCTCCTCCACTAATTGTACCATTTGTTTTTCCTGACCTTGTTGCCTCTTTAACTTCTTGGAATTTTTCAATAAACTGTAAACACAAGGAAAATCAGAACTGTATATGAAATGTGATGGGCATTCATATTAAATTATCCCCATATGTATCACACATCCAAAGATTAGAAAGTTACTATTTTTTTATTGTTAAATATAAGAGTATTAACAATGCTTGGAGACAGGGCATCATGGCTCGGTGGTCACAAAACACCCATATAGAACTATTTTCATTGGCTTGATTTACAAAAATTGTAATGCATTTGGATTACTGTCTATGACTGAAAATACATAACTTTGTGAAACAATACGTCAAAACAACTGTCCAAATTTCATTGTGATTCTCTTTCTCCTATATAATCCACTAAGTTATTCTACAATTAGGATTTTGCAGGAAAAAAACTTCAGAGATTATCCTTAGACTGCTGTCTGCAAGGTTAGGATTCCTTCTTCCCCTTCGTATCCTGTGTTCAGTCCGTAAGAAACATATCGTATATAAAATTTGCTATATTTTGGACTAGTTTTACATGCTACAGGCTGACCTTGTAATATAACTTTATCATCTTAATACATGGTTCCAATGAATTACTTAGCACTTGGGTCCCTCATTTTTGCATGGACTACTTGTATACTGATATGAGGTTTTAAAAGTTTGATAATAAAATTATGGATGTCTACAATCACTGAGTTAATAAGGTTCATTTACTTGCTCTGCTTTTATCGGTTTTGCTTCATTTTGTTATATGCGCTTTCCCTTATTCTCTGTACTGAATTTCTCCAAATTAAGCCTTCCAGTGTGCCGTAGAACTTGTCTTTGTTGTGGTTGGTGGAAGTAAGACATACACTCAGAAGATTTGGAATGATAGGCAACTAAAATGTACCAATTAATGCCATCAAAAAGACCCAATATATCTTACATGCATTATCTGTAATGTGGCAAGTTGTTACAAAGGCATACCTTATTGAGCTCTGCTTCTGTTGAGAATCCAAGACCATATACTGTGTTGGCTCTCATGTCAGACCACTGACCAAATTTTTGAGATGTCTTTGTGAACATCATATTTGGAGTAATAGTGCTGTTGATGACTGCCTGTAAAACATTGAAAATATAAAATTAACATAAAATGGTGCATAATCCAAACTGCAGGACAAGACAGGTATCGTGCTTGGAGTCAAGATAAAAACTTGTTATACTGCATATTTCAAAATATTGCACTGTTAAAGACAAGGTAGTTTTTCATGCATGGATGAGTGTTAAACAAAATTATTATTCTGGAGGCTAAATATATGGTAAACTTTGGAAAATATAAGGCATCTACAATACTACAGTATATGCTCCACATACCTTGGTACCTTCAACAGAGATAATTCGATAGAGCTGCCGCGTGGAGTCATAGAAGAAGGAAACAGATACCGCAGAGGAGGATGCTGGAATCCACGACCTCTTTGTTTTCGGGTCGATGTGGAACACGTGCGCTTTGCACGTAAAGATGGGCTGCTCCCTAAGTACGTAACATGAAAGAAAAAGAAAAAATTAATAAAACATTTGATTTTACTGAAAATTATACAATATACAGTAGACATCAATCAAAAACAACTTAGAATAAAACAATCCGTGTTTCTGCTCCACAATGAACAATGATAATCACTCTTAAATGAGGGCAAATGGCGTTCTAAAGTAAAGCTATAAACTGTCATTTTATATGCTAGAGCCAAGATAACAGAAACAGAACTTCAATGATTGGTAAAGCAAAAAAGAATGAAAATTATCCACATGTTCAAATTCAAATTCTATAATAGTATATTTCAAATTCAAATTCTATAATAGTATAAGAGTTTTTAAACCTGGCTAATGAATTCTTATAATCAGACGCTAAAGTTGCACTTAAAATGGTAGTAATTAGAAACTTTTCCTTCTGTTAAAAACTTTTACAATCCCGTTCCCAACACACATCTCTTCAAAAAAGCAAAAATATAAAAAAATGTAAATAGTAATATATACTGTATAGCATTTACCTTTAAAAAAATAAAATGATTATCAATATTAACTTATTTAACTTGCTTTTCTGATACCCACAAATCTTTGTGGTTTCAGTAGTGTCAGTGAGTAGCAGTACATGCAGTAGCACCTGCAGTTACCTAAGATTAACCACCCTATTAATTAGCAATCCTAACATATCAGAAGGCAGTGAATACTCATGTATTCAACAGGATGTACATATAAACTTTGGGAATGAGGTCATTCTTAGATGATCAAGCAACCAAAGTGCACAACAGATCTTGAAGATGGATGAAAATTCACCCCATGATGACAAGTATGTTGTGTCTACTTAAAAAAAAACATAGAGGCTAAAAAACTTGAGTCTTGTTGTTTAGAAAGCCAAAGTATGATAACCACCAGCACCATTACTTGATAAACCAGTTCAAACATGGACAACCTTTATGAACAAGTCTTTTTGTAAGTGTTAAAAATTGTTAACGCCTGGGATCCTTTCATGTAGAGTTCGAGTTCAGCAATTAATCTTGACTGCCTTCAGGATTTCCATCTAATATTACAGAAGAGGTACATGAAGATTCAAAGACTTCAATAAATTCAAGAACATAATATAAAACATGAAAAATACCAAACACTGGATTTTGTCACCTTAGAAGCTATGCACACATACAATGGTTTACGCTGCTATACAGTATTACCATTATCTGCCTTCTTTCTCTAATTTTCTTCTTGATTAACTCATAAATCTTCTAGTATATCTGTGGAGGATCTACCACGTCAGGCATATGCATATCAAAACCACCTTTTTTCTTCATTAAGCTCTCATTTTTACATCCCACTATTGTAGCCAAAGGGTCCCTTCTCCCAAAAAAGGTACATTCCTATCCCTCTCTAAACTAATCATTCATTGCCAGTCTTAGAGTTCACCTTTAGGAAAACTTTTGTTTAATCCCACATAACTTATTAACTTCTTGTGTAATCACACTAACAAACATATAAGCAAACAAACAAACTGAACCAGAAATATAACCGCAATTTCCCACAACATCTTTGACTAGCAAGTACAACTATGAACTCATTTTGCTCATTTGTATCATTAGTGGAATATACAGTACGTCACAGACGACATCTCTTTCATACAGTTCAAAAGATATGGTCACAGTTTATTCCATTTGACCTTTAACTCAAAGTATTGTTTTTACCCTGACCTCACTCTTAACATATAGCTTCATTATTGGAATATGCTTGCTGAATATGAAGCCTGTCTCATATGGTTAAAATGTTTTGGAAAAGGTTCAATTCATATTAATAATTTTGACATGACTCTAAGTATGACCTTGGGCTTGTTCTGCATACTATATTTGCTTCATCAGAAGATTACGTATGCCAAATATGACATCTTGATCTAGTACACTTAAATCTTAATTGCCAAGCTTAAATCCTTTTCTGACCTTTGACCCTTAAATATGACCCTGACTTTGACTCACCCTGAATGTTAGCATCGTCAGTGGACTATGCATGCCAGAAATAAACTATTTTATACAGTTCAAAAGTCATGAACTAGGTTAAATTCTTACTTGACATTCAAATTTGACCTTGACATTAATCTCACTCTGAACATCAGTTACATTAGCAAAGTATAATGCATGATATAATATAGTCTACCTTGTACTATAGTTAAAGTCATGGAGAAGGTTAATATCTCAGACCTCTGACCTTCAGTGTTATTGTTATCAACATGACAGCTTCAATAACATAACGGCACCATATTTTTAAATTAATATGATTATAGTATAAAGCTCAAATTAACTCAAGGAAAGATGAATGGCTCCATTATCATAATTCAGTTACACCAAAGTTCTCTGGAGGTTACTGTGTCCTTAAGAAGTTACTCACTCTGGGAAACACTAATTCTTCTGTATATTTTTAATGAGAGAGAGAGAGAGAGAGAGAGAGAGAGAGAGAGAGAGAGAGAGAGAGAGAGAGAGAGAGAGAGAGAGAGAGAGAGATTATTTTTTCAGTGTCCTTGGCCCACGGCTTCTCCTAACAGGAATTAATGTGGTGGGTGGGCCATCCGTAGCCATCCCACTTCCACTTCCCCTCCTTTCAAAACATTGCACCAATCAATTGGATAACACGATACACGATTACACTGGGAGCCACTCAACTGGAGTCAATTTGATTTTACAAAGGGGAGAAAATAAATAAAAGGTTGTATATAACCGATGGGGCAAAAAATACAAACACAAATGTTTAAACAAAAATTTTTTGTTTACAAAAATGCTCTCACATTTTTGGGTTTTTCACCTCTTATTTTCTATGACAGACAAGACTAAACCAAAGTTTATGGGCCACTTCAGTAACCATGATCAAACCTCCTCCCAGATCCTCTTTCTCTCCAAGGTAAAGATAATACCACTCCTATTAAACGTCCTTGTATCACCCATCAGATTTCCTCTCAGACATCATTGTAATACCCATCAGATTTCCTTGTTTCAAGATTTACTCTTAAAAAACCAGTATTTTGAGAACTGCACTGTTCAAAGAGTTTCTTGCTCTCTACTGCCAAACTTAAGAATTTTATTAATGCTTCTGTTTTTCTAGTTTTTACAATCTTAAACCATCCTTTAGGGTTAAATCCCAAATGTAATCTGTTCTCCTTTTTTGTGACATGGCTCGAAAGGTTAGATAAAACCATTTGGCTGTCCATCTCATGAATCTCTCCATATATGAGGCTATCAGTCAAGAAACATGCCAAGCGCCATCCTGGGTCAAAGTATTTTTAAATTTAATTTATTATATTTTAAAAATGGCACTTGGCATGTTTCTCAACTGAAAAGCTCATATGCACGGAGAGAGAGAGAGAGAGAGAGAGAGAGAGAGAGAGAGAGAGAGAGTGTGTGTGTGTGTGTGTGTGTGTGTGTGTGTTTTTCAATAACTGCTAATTTCTAATAAAGACCTATGTTTCTCTTGTTAAGATAAAGAACTGACTATAATGTCAACTATGATTCCAATCTGGATTAACTTAAAGTTATAAAAAACTATACAACTACAGTACATCCCCTGAGTCATGTTGACTTGCAGTCACAAAAACCAAAGTTCCAACATTTCATTTATATGTGTCCTATTTCATTTAAATTTTTACTTGCATGTAATAAACACAGAAAATTTTCCATA
>NC_089793.1:13052823-13055323 GCF_040412425.1 Macrobrachium rosenbergii | reverse complement strand
AAAAAAAAAAGACAGTCCCGTATCGATCGACGCACAAATGTTCGGCGGCGAGGTCAATTAACCTGACAAAGGCTGAATCAGGTGCTTTCACTGCGAATGATGAATGTGGATCTTTCATGAGATGAAATTTACGCGGCTGTGTAACGCGGGAAAATGGTCCGCTGGCCGGAAGGCCAATTGAATTACTCCCTGTTTAAGTTAATTTTTTTTTTAAATGATTATTCGGAATTGGAACGAAACTAGACGAATTGTAATGAAATAGATTTCAACTGAAAATTATGCAGACATATTTTTTGTCTGAAGAAATGATTAAGATATATCAATCACATATCATAAGATACATGGATGAAATAATGGAAAAGAAAAACAAGTAAAAAATGCGCCAAAGTTTATTCGGCGCACTAGAGTTTTCTGTACAGCATTATATGCTGTATGAAACTCAGCCAAGCCCCTTGAAACTCTCATCGGCCGTGGTGTCCTGTGTTGTTGCGTTGCCAGACGCACGATCATGGCTAACTTAACCTTAAATAAAATAAACGCTACTGCGGCTAGAGGGCTGCAATTTGGTATGTTCGATGATTGGAGGGCGGATGATCAACTTCCCAATTTGCAGCCCTTTAGCCTCCGTAGTTTTTAAGATGTGAGGGCGGACGGACAGACAAAGCCACCTCAATAGTTTTCTTTTACAGAAAACTAAGTGTGGTGCATAACAGGTATAAAAAAATTATATTAAAAAAACTAAATATACACATACACATACATACATACCAAACATATACACATATATGTATGTTTTTAAAACATTCACACAAAACCACCTTCATCTAATATTTCATAAATATATATTTCATAAAAGTACTAAAAATATCACAACCATCTCCCTTGTCCAAATGTACAGGCAACACAAGTTTTATTTTTGGCAAACAACACAAACAGGCGATGCCGCTTGAATAAAAAAAAAAGGGGGGGGGGTTCGAGATTCACGTTACTATATTGGTGTCGAAGGTGAATGAAGGACTGAATGTCCCCAGATACGCTGAAATCCAGTTTATATTGTCACTAAATTAAGCTTTAAAACACACATCAGACACTGATTGTATAATCTTTCTGACCTTTGAACTATGGATCCTATCTTACTCCATTTTATAACATTTCCTTAACCAGGAACTTGGGGGTGTTTTTCGAGCTAATTCTATAATCTTCTTGACCTCGAAATTCTGAAATTTAATTTTTTTTTTTTTTAATCTTTTCTGACCATCAACTATTTAATTTTCTTACATCAAAGTTGTATAGCTATTCTGAACTCTGAACATGAGTACTTTTCTTTCAACAAATTTGGATAATCCTGTCGAAATCTGAAACCATAAGTTTTTCTTACACCATTTATATATAGGCTTCTTGCTTTTTTTATTTCTTGAAAGTTTTCTTTACTAGCTGATCCTAATATCCTTTTTCTCTCTTCTTCCCAAGAATATCATAACAAACTGACAAATCCACATATTTGATCTTACTCCTACGACATTGGGTCAGACCCTTATCCATTGCCGGACCTCTGCACATATGACACAATTCGGTTCTAAATTTTTCATATACCTTTTATTCCAACCTCGCTTCGTACCTCATTCCACCAGTACCTTTATGCCAGTCCATTTCAAACTATTTTTCGTTTATCTTTCTTTTTTTTTCAGTTACATTCCATTATCTCTACCGCGTCCTACATTCCATCCCTGTCATTTTTTCTTATTTATTTCCAACTCCATTTTTTCTCGTACACCTTTCCTTTCCTTACTACTTCATTATTTTCTTTTCTTCCTTCCAGGTTCTTCCCTCATTACACATCCTTTCGCAGTTCGTCCCTGTGATACAAAGGGAGCTCAGATCTATTTTCCGCGAGAGACCAGAATAACTACTCATTACCTCAGACTCATCCCTTTAATGTCAACACATCAGTCCCGTGAATGGAAAACAATGAAGACCCCGCTGTGTGACACACACACACACACACACACACACACACACACAAGAGTTGGGATGTCTGTATGCGTACATCTAATCTCTGCTCGTCCGGAAAACAAGATTTATTAGACAGGATATTTAATGTAAAATCTTGACGCCTGATGTTATTTTATTCACAAGAATAGACATATATATGTACACATGACACACTTTAAAATGCTCACGTATAAATTTGTGTCTGTATGGTTACACACCACAACTTCGGTAATTCCAAAAAGTTTTTTCTATAAAATCCGGATAAATGCAAGTTTATTTAAGAACTAAGCCCAGCAACTGATGGCTAGCGGGTGACTCACGGCTCTATTTCATAAACTGATTCAAAATTAATGAAATAAACCTGTAGTAGATTGTATATACCACGTCAAGTACCCATGCCCCCTACCCTCTCACAGGTGGTACCACTCGCAATGTGACCTGCACGGCACTGTAGACGGCACTAATGGGAATCTGCAAGGTCCCCTACACCCTAGCTGCAATGCCTTTT
>NC_089793.1:13012823-13047823 GCF_040412425.1 Macrobrachium rosenbergii | reverse complement strand
AGCATTCATATGCTTTTTCAATAAAAAGTGTGTGTCTTTGTGTGTGAGAGAGAGAGAGAGAGAGAGAGAGAGAGAGAGAGAGAGAGAGAGAGAGAGAGAGAGAGAGAGAGAGAGAGAGAGAGATTCAAAATTACATAAATTAACCAACAAAGAGTGAGGGAAACATTTTGCTTACTGTATTTCATATAGGAAAAAAAAAACTGAAATCTGGAAAAAAAAAATCATAAAATAAGCCGAATAAAATTATTTCCGTCGGAGCCTACTAATATCATAAATACAAAGTTTGGATCAAAGTCTTGGATAGGCAGAAACGAAGGCCAGCGGAGAAGCTGGGTAAGTGGAATATACATCAGCTGACTTTCACCGGTTGACAAAGTTCGCGCAGTTATTTGTGAAAAAATAAAAACGGACAGATGTGTATGGTAGCCTGCAAGTCATTAAAACTTGCATAATTAAGGATCCTGTGACACGAAAGCTCCAGTTTATGGGAAACTGAAGCTTGTACTTTCTACAACACCGGAGGCATTGAAAAATATTCGCTGTGGTGAAACGTAAGTAATATATCACAATGTCAACGTCAAGAACAAAACGATAACTTGAGTACTATTTTTAGTAACATAACTAGCTACCTCTCTCTCTCTCTCTCTCTCTCTCTCTCTCTCTCTCTCTCTCTCTCTCTCTCTCTCTCTCTCTATATATATATATATATATATATATATATATATATACGATTATTTATATATGTACCTACAAAGTTATATAAAGTAACTTCGACCTGTTTCTTATTACAATGCACTTATATTATAGTGCGTGCAAAATATAATACAATAAAAACTAAAATGAAGAACAAAAAATAGGAACGCGTCCAAGAGAAAAAGGGACGCCACCAAAATCTCCCACTTTAATAATCTCGCCGACGAGAAATGAAATGAAGAGGCAGGCGGGCGGGCGGGCGGGCGGGCGGTGTCTGGAGCCGGTATTCTGCAGCAGCCAAAAGCATTAGGCAAGAAGAACACGGGGGCCGGCTTCATTTTGTATGCTACGGTTAAAATCTTGCGACGCCCGAGCATTAATATACGAGAATGAAATTAGGCGACATTCCATGGGCTTCCCAGAGGCTAAATGGCAAGGTGAATGTCAAATAACCTTCAGTATAATCTTCACCAGCATAGGACTTCATACTCGTCATCAAGAACATGCCCCGTGTTCCAGCGGTTATCAAACTTGCCTCATCAGAGGCACACATCTGATCGATTTAACGCAAGGGATACGACCTTGGTCCTTGGGTGGAGAAGGGCATTGGGCTAGAGAGATGATTCCTAAAAAAGGAAAAAATTCACACTCAAAACTTGTAACTCGCGAAGTAATCAATAACTCGCGAAGTAATCAATCATGAGAAACAATCTATCTAATAATCATTCCGTTTCTTTCTTGGCGAAAGTCTATCACGAGATAATTTTACTTGAATTCAGCACACTGACGTATTTTATGAACAGATCGACAATAGGCAGACAGACATGAGGGAATGCGTATTATGACCTCCATCCAAGCACTGAACAATGCACAGCAGCATCATAATTCATCCCTCTCCACCCTTAAAAGCCCTTTACAAAGATCTGGCTCTATTTCAAAATCGAACGATTGACTGCCTGCCACGATGCTCACCTTTGTAAACGGTAACCTATACAAAATGATAAACAAACTAAGCAAATCTCTTATACTTAGTTACCGGAGGTAATAATAACGATAAAGCCAATAAGACGGTTGATAAACGAGAACAGTATGGATTTACAGGCACTAATATATATCAGGCGTTTTACTAATGGCATGCTGTGTAGCAAAGCCAAGGCTAATGAAAAATAATGTATGCGGGATATATGGTCACAGCAGAAAGCTTGTGACAGAAGCGAAACAGCAGCAATGTGTAGTGAGGAGGGTGTAGAGCGCTGATGGTAGTTTGTTAAGAGCTATTAGGTATTTTTTACGGTGAAGGGGGAGCTTGCATAATAATTTGTAGATGGGAAAGTAATTTATCAAGGAATGTTACTACGAGTAAGGTTATAATGGAAAAAGGATGTGAGCATGACAGTGATGAATATCACTTTGGTAGAGGCAGAATGAAAGATGGTTTGAATTCTAGAGGATACGAGGAATGAAACATTACCAAGGGCTTCGCCAAGTGGAAGAGAAATGCTTCTAAAGAGGCAAAAGCTAAAATATATGTGGGGAATGCTAAAGAAAAACTTTTTCCTATCTACGTAATTGAAGTAAGAATGTCGAAAATTAATGTGAGAAAAAATGGAACCTTATGAAATGAAATGCCATCTCCATTTTATAGCAAGATTAGAAGAAAGGGAAATGAAGCACCACCATATATTTAATATGTAAGGGGGGTAGAAGTGATGATGAAGCTTCTATGAAGGTGCATGAAACAACACTCTCCGTAAAGGTCTTTTTATTGCAGGGTCATCCTTGCCTCTGCCGATGGAGGATGAATATGTCAGTGACTGCACACTCGTTTTTCCCTGGAACCATCACCACCTCTCTTGGAAAAAGACTCAGTGGTGAAAATAAAATAATAAAGAAAAAAATACGGCACCACCTCCACCACCAGCAACATCAAGAACCCTAATAACACCTACTCCATTATACCTATTCACTATCCTTTAATTAATCTTGCAAGATTCATGCAATGGGCCATTCCACCTTCCGACCAGCGGATGAAATGGGTGAGAGGAAGAACGGGATACCTTTGTGCATGAATTACGGGCAAAGGACTGGGAGAACAATAGCGGAAGTTGCAGGTAATAAAACCTCATTGTTCCTCGCAGTAACGCCCAGGACCAGCATGTAGCCACGATGTCCCTGCCATCGCGCGCTAATTAACTGCATTTTGTGAAAGAAATTTCGAAGTCATGTGATGAATTTTGCAAGGGACTTTATCAAACAACGGATGTTAAACCTTGAATGAATTGAATAAAATATACATATAAAATAATGAAATTACTGACAAGAAAAAGAAGTTAGAAACTAATGAAATTACTGACAAGAAAAAGGAGTTAGAAAATAATGAAATTACTGAAAAGAAAAGGAGTTTGAAACTAATGAAATTACTGACAAGAAAAAGGAGTCAGCAAATAATGAAATTACTGACAAGAAAAAGAAGTTAGAAAATAATGAAATTACTGACAAGAAAAAAATAGTTATAAAATAATGAAACTTACGATAAAATTGCCTATACAATAATGAAATTACCGAAAAGAAAAAGCTATAAAATAATAAAATTATCGACGGAAGAAATTTATAAAATAATGAGTTAACCGACAAGAACAAAATAGTTATTCAATAATGAAATTACCCAAAAGAAAAACCATTTATAAAATAATGAAAGTACTCCCATTGAAATACGTTGCATTGAAATACGCCCCCACACACTGGCAAATGTTAACAAAAGTGAACAAGCAGTACGGTGGCAATCCAACATCAATTATTCGAAATTTGTATCTCAGGTTTATACAATATTGGTCTTATTCTATAAATTTAAAATCCACTCCTAAATCTTTGATGAGGTGAGCTGAATTAAATATAATTTATAAAAATACATGTCGTGGAAATACAAGGCCAAACATTCGTTGCAGAGAGCTGTATACCGGCGCGCACACATAATTCCTTCAGATGTTGCCTTATTAAAACGAAGAGAGAAAGAGAAGGTTAAAACATAATTCCTAAAATTCCAGTAATGACAGCATTTGGAGAAAGAGAGAGAGAGAGAGAGAGAGAGAGAGAGAGAGAGAGAGAGTAGAGCGCACCTCGTAAAATAACAAAAACGACGACCAATTCAATTAGTGAACAGCGATCATCAATGTGTTTACATGTCAAAGCACCACCCCTACGGAGAGGGATCGGAGTTCACAGTGTATTTCAATTTTCGTCAACTCAAGCCCGGGAAGAGAGAAGCATCGTCATACGCCATCCGGTAATGCCGCCGCTGCTCCGGCTTCAAATTCGGCCGTGAAATTCCAGCTACTCAGATCAGCAAATCCTTAACAGTGAAGTTTCAATGACTCTATCAGATAATACGGTCGCTTTGCTCAGTTGAACGAGTTGAACATTAGGGACTGGATAATGTCACTTAAGAAATTATCATTAGCGTAGTTACTATTATAATATCAATCATGTAAATACAATATAATAATTAGTATTACTGATATTCTGTTATAATCTTAATAATGTAATCAACAGCACAAATGCATGTACAAACATTAACATTTTTCTAAAATAAAATAGGAACAAGGTAAAGCAATAAATGATTGGATTTCAGAAGGTGATGAGACTCCTCTAAATAACTATTCTCATTAAAATAATGACGACATGGCAACTTCTTATTACTTCCCTCTTGGAATTTATGTATCTCACTGAATAAAACATTGCACAACATTCTAGCTTGAAAAAAATTGTAAAATTGATCAAGGCTACATTTCTTCATGAAGAGAGTGGAATCACAAAATTACTGCACACACACACATATATGATATATACATATGTGTATATGTATAAATATTATATATATATACATACATATATACATATATATATATATATATACATATATATATATATATATATATATATATATATATATATATATACATACATAAACTCACTCACAAGCACACATTAAGACACAAACCAGTGTTTAAACTCTCGGGAATAGTATACAATCACTTTCGTTTAAATCTGTTTTCATGAACATCCCCCACCCAGTATAAAAAGATAAAAGCTAAAATAAATTAATTTCATACTTCGATTTCACGTTATTGAACGTCAACTGAATTGAAATACAAAAATTACATTTTAATATAAGCACTGCGGCCACGCTTTAAAATGCATGCAACGCTCAAAAGCGCTCCAATTACCACACAAAAAAATAATTTGCTTAAAGATTAAATAACTGATTAACAATTACCTGTCATTGCAAAAGTGGCTTTAGAAATCAAAGCAATCATACTTGGAAAACCAAATTACTCGTGCATGGCAATATCACACAACCTTCTGCTGAAATTGCGAGACTAATTGGTTTTAAGAGTTTTACACAAGAAAGCCTAGTATCATATACTGTAAACCGAACATGACATATTCCTTTCTGCCATCTAAAGAAAATAAGCAGGGGATAAAATATGCAAGCATATCTGGTGTTTTTACATCCAAAAGCTGCTGCCACTAACCTCTTAAAAAGATTTTAATTTCATGCTGAATTAGAGAAGACACTGAAAAAATAGGCAAATACTTTCAGCGTCACGTGGAACTTTAGTTACATACTAAAATGATTCGATAATGTAAACAGTGGCAACCACCTGGAAGTAATAAGCAAATGCCATGACTAAAGCTCAATTCTGTGGATAATGCATTAAAACATAAGTTCTTCCGACAAATACGATTAAAAGTGTTCTAAAATACTATGCAAAGTGCAGAAAACGAGAAACATCTTTCAGTTAACTTCAAACTATCCAGATCAATATTAGCTATTAATGAGATAACTTGACCTTTAACCTACCCACTAAGGGAATGCACATCGAAAAACCCCATCTTCAATAGATGATAAAATCTCAGAAAAACTACCACCACAAAATGTAGAGACATAAACATGCATGCACACACACATTCACATAATTTTATATATATATATATATATATATATATATATATATATATATATATACACACATACATACATACATACATATGTATAATATAAATATATATACATATAAATATATAATCTGGAGTAGAAGTGAGGTTGTCGAATTCCAATGAAAAAAGGTTGAAGCTTAGATGCACGTATGCGTACGAAGAATTATGAAGGTGAGATATGGGGCTCAGTAGGAGAGGTAAAACGACCAGGGTAAGTAAAAGACTGTACCAGTGTTTCCAGATGGTTCGATCAAGTGGAAAGGATGGCAGATAATCCGTTGGTGAAAAGTGTGCGCAATTCGGAGACGGCCGGCGGGCGGAAGGGAGGAAGACCTACAACGCACTGGATAGATAAGAGTGAAAGAGTATTGCAAAGAGAGGGATGTAATATTTTGGAAACGTCAGAGAGAGCTGGAGATAACAGATGATAATGCAATATGAGTAGGGAGTTCGACATGACAATATGAGTATCAAAGGCGACCATGCCTTTTAAAGACATCAGAAACGCTCCAGAATCTTTCCACTTGTTTGAGCGAATAGGTTTCGCAACGCTGGGATGGGTCACAACTTGTAATATAAGGATGACAACCTCTAATCAATGCCATGGTAACTAGTTAGTTGTACTACTGGTCGATTCAACTCCTCTGGTTTTGGTCAATAGCTAAATGGGTGACCATCAACGGATGCCAAACACCGCTGGACACATGCCTAATGGGGTCGTTCATGCAGTCATGAACCAACCCCTAACCATGTAAAAGAGAGGAGCCTGTGTCCGCTGCAATGAAGATAAAAATGATGAGGTATTTTTAATTTGATGGTTTTATAATCTTGCAGTCCGTTTGAAGCTTCTTTCCCCTGCCCCCTCAAAGTAGGCCAAATTAAAACAAGACTAATGAGAGAGAGAGAGAGAGAGAGAGAGAGAGAGAGAGAGAGAGAGAGAACTAATTTCGGTGATATTCCCTTCACTCATCAGAAAAGTGTTTGATCTCGTCTTAATATTCTAGTAATCAATATTTTCCGTCCGGAAAACCCCTTCTTGAGAAATTGTGGTTTATGTTGGCTTTCCGGTTTCTTAGAAGTGGCTCTCTCTCTCTCTCTCTCTCTCTCTCTCTCTCTCTCTCTCTCTCTCTCTCTCTCTCTCTCTCTCTCTCTCCTTATAAGCACACTGACAGATGTATTCACAAGAGATTTTAAGACAACTACTTAATTAATTCTAGGAATAAGGAAACTTGTGTATTCAACTTTTTATTAAGTAATTCTCTGAAATTCATCCGCACTACTGTTTAACATCAAATTCAACAGACTCGACACAATAAAGGAGGGAACAGTGGTCTAACGAGGATATATAAAATAAAGGAAGTGTGACAGATAAAGCTAAATAGAATACTATGTAACCGTCATAGCGTTCCTAACTCAATTTCACAGCACTTAACACAGGAAACAAAAAACCCATGCAAGTCACGGTACGTAAAACAATTACACATTACATTTTGCAGTATTATGGAATATGAACTCTATTCATTTTCTCCTGATACAGAGAGAGAGAGAGAGAGAGAGAGAGAGAGAGAGAGAGAGTCGCTATTGACATCGTCTGATATTAAAAATTATTTTCGAAATTCTCTGGGGGTCGGAAGCCGCCGTCTGAAAATCCATAAAATATATTTGTCAGCTGTCTCCGTAGCCGACCCCCAACTCCATTACTGGCTGTGATTATGGGGAAAGCGAGCGATACAAACGCTGCTCTGCACAGGAACATATACACAATTATGTAAAATGCATGTTTGTCTTACATGCACGTTGATATATACATATATATTATATCCAATGCAGTACGACGGAACGCGTGCTTGAGAATATCACTAAGTCCACGTCGGAAGGTTTTCACTCATCTTCCGACGTGGACTTAGTGGTGTATTATGTATATATATATATATATATATATATATATATATATACATACACACACACACATATATATGTGTGTGTGTGTGTATATATACACAAAAGAGTAACTAGTATTTTTTCACACATATATATACACACAGAACTTGGTGGCTGCACCACTCGTCGTGCGATCTGTGATCAATTTGTCCCGACCTTTCGAAACTTAAGCCCCTTGAACACACACACACACACACACACACACACACACACACACACACACACACACTTTTTTATTAAAAGATATTGTTCCCTGTTCACAAAAAGTAACAAGTAATGAGGTTGCTATAGAGAGAGAGAGAGAGCGAGAGAGAATCAAAACGACAGCTGGAGCAAGGGTGTGCAATTAATTACAAAAATAAAATCTAACTCACGAGAAATTAATCGTATGGTATTAATTGTACATTGCACGCTACAGGAAAAAAAGAACATTTCTTCCAAATATACAGGTACTACTAGAATATCTGAGCAAATGCGTCACTCGAAATTCAGTTCTACATATGGGATAATCTTTCGCACAAGTGAGACAATCACGAAGTGAAGTAACGAATACTGATCACTAATAATGGAAAAATCTTTTCTTCCTTCGCTAAAGTAACCGAGCATTTACAGCATCTGCAACGAAGGCAAATGGGAAAAAGCTGTTACGCAGCGAAAACTATGCTGTATTCCATTAAAAAGAAAAATATCAACGAAAGCTAAAAACAACAGTTATCGCTTTTAGGCACTAACAGGGAGTCAAAATGAAACCAACATCATGACCGAGCTTAACGACAATGACAAACAGCTTGCGTGCGATATTAAATTTGTGACCGAATTTAAAAGAGCTTTCAAAAATACTTTCTTTCCTATATCAAGGGAGGACGTGTTGCTGACAAGATATTAACCCCTTGGGTGGATACAAGTCAACAGCAGCCATATACACTTTCATCAAGACACTTTTTCTCCCCTGTCAAAAACATGAGAGAAGAGAGAAGAGAGAGACAGAGAGCCAAATCTAAAAAGGAAATCTATATTCCACATGATGAAACCAAAACATCCTATATTCAATTAATATATATATATATATATATATATATATATATAGAGAGAGAGAGAGAGAGAGAGAGAGAGAGATTTTCCGGCAAAACATGAGATGTAAATTGATACTTTTCATCTCAAAACAGGAGAAATGAAGAAATGAAGAGGAGAAAAGTGATCAAGTCTAAAAGAAATCTAAAATGAAATCAAAACATTCATCTTCAAAGAGAGAGATCTCAGAGAGAGAGAGAGAAATGAGAGAGAAATGAAGATCGTGATGAGTGAGACCATCAAATCTAAAAGAAATGATCGTGATTCCATCAAATCTAGAGAAGAAAGAGAGAGAGAAATCAAAGAGATGAGAGAGACCATCAAATGAGAGATCGTGATGAGTGGAGACCATCAAATCTAGAGAGAGAGAGAGAGAGAGAGAGAGAGAGAATCTCGTTTCCTTCTTGGCGTTTTCCTCTCCCATCTCCAAGGATGCTGTCACGTTCAACGTATTCATCAGCATCTGCCCAGAGCTCCCACTTGGATTTCGGCTCTGCCGTTGAGTGTTGCGCAGTTATTCAGATCTGCTGTGCAAAGAAAGAATTGTGTGCTTCGTGTCAAAGAGTTGGGTGGAATTGGGCAAGATCTGTCTGCCTTCATAACCCTCCCACTCTCTACCAAACAAAAGCACATACACATGCTGCATGTTTTATGTATTCATGTGTGTATGCATATGTTTACTTCTCTTCATATTATTAACTCATTAAATAGGATGACTCATTGGAAAAAACTGTCCTCCATATTTAGACAGATTCGATATCCGTAGGTCAGTCAAATAACCGAATACTGTAACCAAGGTTAATATGGTATATATGGACCTTGAATGTAACCTCACCAGTGTGTGTGTGTGTGTGTTTGTTTGTTTGTGGGAGGTCTGACCGTCAATCACGAAGGATTTATCCGCTTCCAAAACGAGTGACACGTCCTAATACTTATGAAAGTATTTAGCGCTTAATTTTCTACATTATCTTGTGACCTTATCTACAAACTAACACCCGCAGCCTGTAAACATGTTTTCCTTCCTTGTCAGACAGTGCATAAGTTTCTGCATGAATTATCACTCCCCCATGTCGCCTTGAAGATGCTGCATATAATTCAGATAAAAAAAAACTGCTTTCAGGCAAATGAAAAATATTTAAAAACGAAATCCAATCTTTCGCTGTCATCTACACAACGACAACATAAATTGTAAAAACATGATTCACCTGAAAAGATCAGGGACTAATTATGCTCATTCATTACACAACAAGAGAGAACAAAGAGAATGTTTTGCAATTTGCTGCCCTCCTACTGGCTCTTAATGACAGCCAGTAACAACTGCAAGACGGCACTCAAAGGTCATATCTACTATCCATCTACTCATATAATATATAAATATACAAATACACATATATATGCATACATACACGCGCGCACACACACACTATATACATATATATATATATATATATATATATATATATATATATATAAACCAGGATGATATGCTGGTGACAGAGAGTATTAGTGACAAGTGCTAAAAAGAATGAGGAGGATGACCTAGAAAACGCTGAGCAAATATCTTTAAAAAGGCGCTAGATACAAAGGTCCTTACATCCAGGGAACGGAAGAGCGGGTGAGGGACTGAAGTGCACGTCGCAGCTTCTGAGCTCTATGTTTGCGTGTATAAAGTGGCTATTGTTGAAGATTTCTTCACAGGGAGTTATCCACACTTTAGGAGTTGAAGTATGAATTCGACAAAGGCGTTGTACTGTCTTTTCTGTAGAGACCCCAGGAAAAAATGAAATGCTACATTATATATATATATATATATATATATATATATATATATATATATATATATATATATATGTGTAACACATATATGCATTTACACACAGACACACACACACACACACACACACACACACATATATATATATATATATATATATATAATATATATATACACACACACACGAGTACATATGTATGTGTGTGTGTTTAAGGTACGATTGTGTATGTAAATGTACACCCGTATGAACGTACAATCGGTACACACACACAAACCTCCCTGAACTACGCGAGAACGAAGCCGGAGCTTTAAACAGGAAAAAAAAGCGAACAAATTCGAGAACAGGACACAGGAGTATCGACATTTTGGACGTTGTTTCATTGCATGAGCCGAAAACCGATATCCGGCCAAGCATACAAAAGCATACCCGAAATGGTAAATGGGGAAAAGAGAAAGGGCCGCATTCGAACGAGAAAGAAAATACTCGCGAAAGAAAGGGACGCGGCAGTAAACAGCCGTGATTTCGTCTTTTTATTAGCGTTAAAACTGTCCTTTCAACTACGATCACGTTCTACCTAAAAGACCACCAATGATACATTTTCTCGGAGCAGTTATCTAGTTATTTCGTGAGAGACCAGGTAAAAGACCAGCAAACAGAATATTTTACTTAGCCTAGAGATAGACGAGCTATTCGCATTCACATAGCCAGGGAAAAAACTGGCGCTTTGCGATAAGGGAATTTTTACCCATGCCATGAAAGACAACGGAGAGGTAAAACTGCCGTTCAAAATAAAAGAAGAAAAAACATAGGCAAGCAGTTGTTCGAAAATCAACTAGGAAATGAGCCAACCGCAACAAGACACGAGGATTGACAAATCCTTCCGGAATCAAGCGACACGCAGTAAAGTACGAATGAAGGATGTGTTTATTGAAAACAAGTTGCCTAATAAACAGATGCGAAATCGTCTCTCTCTCTCTCTCTCTCTCTCTCTCTGAAGAAAAGAAAGGGAAGCCAAATTCGGAGGAAAATCCATTAGTGGAAATGAAAGGAAGACAGTACAAGAGAACAGACATTAACAAAATAGGAAGACCAGCTAACGTACCGGAGTACAGAAAGGAAAATTTCAGTACTTAGAAAGCTAAAGGATGCAATCAAAGCAGAAACCTTGCAAAAAGATGAAGCGAGTCCCCGTGACTATGTAAGACTTACTTGAGAAAATCTTTCCTGTTTAATATTACGGGAGTTGACGACTGGGTTACCATTTGGAAACATTCAGTCTGTTTCACTGGAAGAACTTAAGTTCTAAATACTCTCCATATCAAGAAAACATTAACATACGCACAAACACACACCATATGGGTCCTCGTCGTAGTCTAATACCTAGAACGTAAAAGCCGGGTTCGATTTCCGACCTAGGAGGAATGAATTCGGGCACTATCCGTTAAAAACCCTTGTGCCATTGTCTATCTTAGGATTAAAATACGTAATAGAGAATACTGTAGAATGGAATGTGCAATTTAGGTCGAAGGCCAAGCGATGGGACCTATGAGGTCATTCGGCGCTGAAAGGAAAATTGAGAGTAAGGTGTAACAGGAAGAAAACCTCGCAGTTGTACTATGAAACAATTGTTAGAAGAGGGTGGAAAGAATATGAAAGGAAGTTCAGTAGAAGGAAAAATTATGTAATTACCGGGCAGTCAAACGCCTGCATGGGTCGCAAACACAGTAAAAAAAAAAAAAAAAAAATGCTCGCAGGGTTTCATCGTGAACAAGTCAGAGAGAACCAGAAAGGAAACACTTCCAGGAGCCTCCCCCTCCACAGGAAAGAAAAATGACAGCTGAAAAAAAAAAACCTATACCCCATACAGACAGAGATAAGTGAAAAATGCCACGGCGGTTTCCTTTTCCTAGGGTATATACCTCAAAACATTTTTCCTACATAACCCGTCATCCATCGAAAGCTTGGTGGGGATCAAGGTCACATTCTGTCACGCTGAAAGATGTCTCCGCGTATTTCAGCATTGCAGCAACCCAGGAAGGGCTCGAGAAATGTGTTAAAATGTGGCGAGGGGAGAGGGGAAAACTTCCGTTTTTAGCAGCCTGTGATTTTCATCTGTAGTTCCTCGAACATCTTCCTAAGTATTTAAATAAAATGTCAACAATAATTTCATATATATCTATATATATATATATATATATATATATATATATATATATATATATATATATATATATATATATATATATATATACACATACACACACACACACACACACACACATATATATATATACACATATATATATATATATATATATATATATATATATATATATATGATAGTATAATCAAAGCTTAAAACCTTATTTACAATGATTCCAGCGATAACGTTCGTTTAAATCTCATCAACGGAATCAGCTTAAGATTACAACATGGGAAAACTTGATGAGCTTGTGAGGATTAACTAACACGATTATGGAAAAAGCCACAAAACCACTGGACACTTATTTCGTGTTCAAAAATAAATTAAAAATATTAATGTAAAATGTAAAAAAAAATGAGCTACTGAAATTAATCTAATCAAATACGAACGTAAAATATCAAGTAAATAAGTCTGTGAATGACAAAACAAATAATTGCCTTCTACTTCACAGATCCAAAGGATCTGACTAATCTCTCTCACGACACAAACGGTGAAATCATACGAAATGTGTGAACGATTCCTTGGGCAAAAATTATCTTTTTTAATTTCCGCTATTTTCAGCATGGATAAAAATCATTAAAGGCCAATTAACATCCGTGCGTGCATGTGCGATTTTCAGTTCGTGTGCGAAAGCGTTTGGCTGGCCGAGAGGGTCGGGGGGAAGGGGGAGGTGGAGGGGGGAGACGGAGGGAGGGGAGGCAGCAACCGTAACGAGAAGTCAGTTGCCAGCAAATGATTTTGGAAAACGTTAATTAATTAATGAAACTGTCAGAGAACAAAAAGGAAATCTCCGCTGGAACGGAACGTTTTCACAGCGTGATTGAAAATCCTTGTGTGTGTATTCGGTGCAACACATCGAATACAACTGAAAGGGATTTTTCACGGCAAAGCAAAATGACATCACAATTGGCAAACATGACCGTTACTCGAGCACTGCTTTCAAGATAAAAACGTGCTATTTCCAAATATCACTCTTTCACTTTGGACGCAAAACTTGTCTGAGAAGTTAGGAACCAGTGTGAATTTGAATTCTGTTCTTCTTTAATCAAATGTTAAAAGGGGCATTAACAGTAGATAACAAGACTACTTAAATATACATATACATATATATATATATATATATATATATATATATATATATATATATATATATATATATATATATATAAAAGCTTATAACAACTGGGATATTCTCTATACATTTTCATTAAATATAAAGTATAAATTACTATGGTATTAGTCCTTACTCACCACCAAGAGCCAATCTCATCTTCCATAATTATTTCCAGCCAACTCACCTGAAAGAAAAGGAAAAATTCTGAATTATGTCGATAACGAAAAAAAAGTGAATAAACCTTCCACAAAGAATACTCCTCTTCGGCAGAAGCAAACAAATAATTCTTAAGGCGTTAAATTAGCTACAGTATGCACAAACCGCAATTACAATATGGTTTTACATTTCTCATATTTGAAAATAAATGGAAATGGTTCATAGGAATGGTCGTGGCGTTGGGCATATAAAATACTTTTAAAAGTGCCCACACACTGATCAAATGTCTGAGCTAATGAAGATTTAAATGAACCATTCTGGCTTTTGCTCAATTTCCCAACGTTCCGTTATAATTTCTTCATACCGATGGAGAAGTGGCAATATTTCTTTATTCCCTACACATTAGGAAATCCTTCCCACCTTCCTTAACTTTATTTTTTTAAAACAGTTACCAACGTGCTTATTTAAAAAAAATGTATCGCCCAAGATAAAAAAAAAAAAAACCTGCGTTCGAATGGTAGAGTAAAAGCATTAGGGAAGGTTGTGTCCAATTATCTATGAGCGTGTATGACTATGATTAGATGCATGCAGGATATATGTAAGAAACACACAGAATCAGATACATTCGGGTAACACACAAAAACGTGCCCTAAAACGTGATAAATCAGGTGAGTAATGCTGAAATTCTCCACAGCTACAAAGAGGACGACCTCGTAAACATGATGCATAAATCACAGAAAACATTGTAACTTTTAATGGCGGTCCACGGATACTTAACGCAGTCACGCCTGTCAAAATAGGTGCTTCTGGGCGATATGAAATAAATCGGAACTTCCATATTTTACTGTTACACCTTTCTCTTCATTTACATATATGCCATCTAACGACATTATTTAATTTTTATTGCAAGTAGATCTTTGCAAAAGATTTTATCTTTATTACTAGTTAACTATGCATGAAATGGGTGACGTTTAAGTTGTATGCTATTTTACTTCAATTCTGAAAAGACCCACGAGAAAATTCTCAGAAATGGAAATATATACGAATAAAATATTTCTTTATTCATATATATATATATATATATATATATATATATATATATATATATATATATATATATATATATATATATATATATACATATATATATATATAAAATATATCTATATATATATATATATATATATATATAATATTCATTGTACATATATATAAAATCATGTAGGTATTTAATTTTTCTTAATGAAAAATAATATTTATATATATGTGAAACAGAGCATAGCTGAATTCCATGTCTACGCGTCTATACAGATAATTACAGTTCCCGATACCTTCAAAGAGCAAAATACGAGAGATTTCCAAGATATTAAAGACGAGAGAGAGAGAGAGAGAGAGAGAGAAAGAGAGAGAGAATTTCTTAAAGCCTGCACATTTCTCGCCACATTAAACTTAAGGAATGATGCAGGCTTTTGCCTCTCACAGCTCAATTTCCTAAAACATTTCAAGTCATGGCAGAACATTCTCTCTCTCTCTCTCTCTCTCTCTCTCTCTCTCTCTCTCTCTCTCTCTCTCTCTCTCTCTCTCTCTCCTTTCTCTCCTTACACACCACAATATGAGTGGCTTTTTCTTTCCATCTTCTGTGAAAGGTGTCACTCAAAGAAATTCAACTACTTTCTCATACCATTTCAGAGTTTTGAAAAAGAAAGGACGGAATTCAGAGAGAAAGAGTTACAAAAATTGACTAAAAAATCAAAGTCAGTAAAACATGTAGAGACTGAGAATAATAAAAAAAAAAAAAAAACAGAAAAGACCTCAAACCTTAGCAGAGAGAGAGAAAGAGAGAGACGAATATTAATTAACTCTAAAAATTTAATGGGAAGATCTGAGACATAAAAAAACTGAGAAATCTCTTCCTTCTCAGTTTTTTAATGTCTCAGATCTTCTCATTACTTTATAAAAATTAATATTCGTAATCTCTCTCTCTCTCTCTCTCTATTAAAGTCTTAGGTCTTGCCTTGGGTAAAAAAAATCGGATACGAGCGTCATTAAGAAAAGACAAAGTGCAAACCTCTTTCCGCAAAATTCACATTTCTTACAAAGACGGTTAGTTCTTTGGAACAAAGGCACCAAGAACAGCAACAATACTGGAAATAACAGATGTGATCATGACAAATGCGTAACGCAGTTGAGACAATAACCAAATGCTATTCAGAAAATGGCTATATATAGCCCCGGCAGTGTGATTAAACCTTGTATCCTACTTAGCACATTGAAATGATAACTCAGTGGACGTTTTCGACTTCCAATCTCATTACGATCCTATTAGTGATTTCCTTGAATTTCAGGAATACCCAGTCCGCTATGGAACAGTGTCTAAAGATAGACAGTGATCTAAGGATTTTCTCAGTTTGCCAACATTATTTTTAAAGGGAAAATTATGACCTGGAATACAGACAATTTCAATAGTTTAGAGCACGATTAATTAGTATGAGTACATACAGCTGTAACAATATATTGCTCGTCGTAGAGAGAGAGAGAGAGAGAGAGAGAGAGAGAGAATTCTTAATGGAAAAGACCACTCAAAAATATAGCTACGAAACAAAATATCCGAGAATCATCGAATCAGAGATATCAGAGAGAGAGAGAGAGAGAGAGAGAGCTTATAACACTTATTCTTAGGCGTCACCCCACCCAGAGAGACTAACAGCCAATGTACAAAAACTATAGCCCTTAAGAAATATAGCCAGCTTCCTCTTCAAGTACAGAACACGCCATAACTTTGGCACCCTGGGAGACCGCATGAAGGTAAAAAAAACAACAGAAAACAATATTCCCCTTTGGGAAGCTCCTATGCCTTACAGGGGAAAAAAACAAGTTTCGTGTCCACTGCTATTATTTGGAAAAGAATGAGAGAGGTGTGTCGTTAAATTAAAAGGCGCTCTCAATACTCTCAAAACACGATACTATTGGTCAAGAAATTTTGAATGAGTGTAACTTAATTATAAAAGTTTTAATTAAGTTTCATAAAATACACACACACACATGAACATATGTACGTGCATACATAGATACACATACATACACACATATACACGAGTATATATACATACACATACATGTATATATAAATATATATATTCCTTCCAAAGAAGAAATAAATGTATAATGAATGAATGGTTCTCTTGTCGATCAAACGTTCTCATTTGAGAAACTGTATCCTAACGAGTGTTTCCTTTATTTATAATTATATATAATATATATATATATATATATATATATATATATATATATATATATATATATATATATATATATATATATTTACAAATAAAACAAAACCTAACCTTTGGATTCAGTCTCCAAACAAGAACGTTTGATCGACAAGAGAACCATTCATTCATCATACATTTATTCCTTCTTTGGAATGAAAGTTCTCTTTTCGGAAAACCCGTTCCTCATCTAAAAGCAAGGAGGCCCTTGAAAATCCTGTGATCGCGTTCCTGTTTTTCATTAAAACTGAATGCTTTCTCACTTAATATTTTGGACCTGATTTATATTTTTTCATGCGTGTTCCGCAAATAAAAACGACATAAAATTACTGTAACTTTTTTTATGTTCGTTTCACTGACTACAATACAAAAATAAATAAACAGATCTACATACGTGCGTGCTCTTGCAATTAAACATTTGAATGAAAGTGGAGTCTGTCTACACGTATCTGCGTGATGTCATATGCAACTATGACGTTGATAACTTTATTATACTAATCAAATAACTAATTCTAGTAACACTTCCCTTATGGTAAAATCAATAAAACATATGTCTTTCCTTTCTCTTCTCTCTCTCTAATATATATATATATATATATATATATATATATATATATATATATATATATATATATATATATATATATATATATATATATATATATATATATATATATATATATAATATATGTGTGTGTGTGTGCTGAAAATTTTTCATTTTTCAGTCCATCATCCATAAAATCAAAAAGAAAATGTATGTATGTATGTATGTATGTATGCATATATGAATGTATATATACATAAATTAATATATATATATATATATATATATATATATATATATATATATATATATATATATATATATACATATACTGTAAATGAAATATTCGTCAGTAAAAATTTCATTTTGCAGTCCTTCATCCATAAAATCCCAAAAGAAAATGTTTCATACCTGACGCACAGAGAAGAATATTAAAAAAACCTCATCATTCCACTCGACAAGTGTGGTTTGTTTAAAGTTGAATCAATCTCCGAGGGACCACGCTCTAACTGATCTCCAGATGATATTTGTCATAATCCACGTCCACTTGTTTGCATGAAAGTCTCTCAAATAAAAGAGACGATTCTCTTTCCATTTTCAACCGACCAAACAGCTGGCCACGGTCTGGTCTTCTCGGGTAAAACGGGCAGCACGATCGATTGGATGCGCGTTTGAGTGAATTTTTCAGTGATATTTGCAGATACTTCAAAACAGCACCTTTACAAAATAACTTTATATACAAAGTTGGGAAAAACTGACTATGCCACATCACAGATCTCTTTTGCTAGCTTCCGAGAAGAGAAACAGCCGCTAAATAAACACCCACGAAGCTACCTGTTAACCAATAAATTTTTGAGATGTTATAGTTAGCAATTTCTTTTGCCGTAATTCCGCAAGCTAGACATTACCCTCGGTGATTGTGATAACGGCTTGTCTGTTACAATTCAATTTCAGGTTCATGAACAGCGCGTATCAGTTACCACTTATGCAAGTGTTATGTTTCATTTTTTGCAAATCCAACAATTCCCTTTCACTTTACACTTCAAGTGCAAAAGAAACGCTCTTGTTCATTTCTCAGCTCATCCTTCGACCGGTGATTCTGATAAACCCGTCTTGTCAGACATTTTAACAAGTTAAAAACTCTTCCCGGACTGCTATTCTTTAATCCTCTTTGAGAACTTTTTCAGTAATGCTGCAAAATAAAAACTTTTAGATCACCTTATTCCGCACAGACCAGATTATGGTTATCTCGATTTCCAAGAGTGTTTGTTTGCGAGAATGTGTTTAAATCTTGGAAACAAAAATCAGAAATACCAAATATATCGGAATAGCTTATTTTCCCTGAGAGAGAGAGAGAGAGAGAGAGAGAGAGAGAGCCACAAAACAAGAGGCGAAAACATCTGGATGTAATGAGACACACGTGCTGCTCCTACTCCTGTAGCCTCTTTTTCTCTCGTCCTGCCATTAACGACATTGTGGTAATTGCATTACATTATACCCTCTCTCTCTCTCTCTCTCTCAAGGCTGGGGATATTCAATTATTCTGGCAAATCAATCATGATACGCCGTAAAGGAAGACGTTAGAAGAATCTGGAAGAGTTAAACGTGCTCACATCAGTGCACATATGTCGAGATCTGGAGACCTGAAGTTTGAAAACCTTCACAGTTCTGCTTATGGGACCAACTTAAAGATTACTTTAATTTACAAAATTTCCATCAGATTAACGTAAAATTTGGCTGGTAAAAAATCGACTGCTTTTAACATTTGACTGTTGGTGAGCTCTAAAAATAATCCAAAAAGGCTTGCTATTTTTATGGGGTTAAAATTTCATATTTGACGAAATAACGAGTATCATTCACAACATATTTTGTGAAAAGAACAACTAAATGATATAAAATTATTTTATTAAGTGGCACCAGACCTTCATAACAAAACGTTAAGGGTTAAACGTTAACCAATATAATTTCAAAATATCTTCACGGAGGGAGAGAAGACAAAACCACTAATATCCACGTAAAAAATAAAAAAAAAAATACTACGACCGCAATATGATCAACTAGTGTCACGTCAAGAAGACGTACTAATATCATACATCAACGTACATCAACTTGGAGAGACGGAAATGACGGAAATTTTTGCAACGTAAATTAAAAAAAATACTCTGTTAAGTACAATCTTTAAGGGCTGCTCCGGGAGGGAAGACCCTTACTGGCATAAGGCCAGCTTATCACCAAACAGCAACGCAGGCATAGACAGTACAGTCAAAAGCTAAAAACCAAACTGTAATGAACATAAAAAATCCCAAATTCAAGGACGAGAATACATTTTCATAAGCGGCTTACATAAAATGTGTAAACACAAATATACAAAGGGCTAAAACAATTGTCAATGACCATAAAAACATTATAATTATGACAGCACGAAACCAAGTCATATGCCTAACATCGGTTTGAGTACTTTTAGTAATGTTATGTTTTCTGACAATACATGAAGACCATAAAATAGCTCGTTCTCTCTCTCTCTCTCTCTCTCTCTCTCTCTCTCTCTCTCTCTCTCTCTACACACACACACACACACACACACACACATATATATATATATATATATATATATATATATATATATATCATATATATATGTATATATATATATTATATATATATATATATATATATATATATATATATATATATATATAATATATATATATATATATATACATACAAAGGACAATCACCTTCGATTCAGCAGTTGAAGGACAACTGTGTGTGTGTGTGTAAATGTGTAGATGAGAGAGAGAAGAGAGAGAGAGAGAGAGAGAGAGAGAGAGAGGAGGAGGAGAATCAGGAATCGGTCTCTCTAGGACATATAGTCTAAAGACCTAAGAAAAACAGATAACACGACAATAAAAAAGGCGATCATGGCCTGTATACTAATAGCCATAAAAGGAAAACAGTCACAGTAAAAGACAGGAATTGTTTTCTGAATTCCAACAAAGACTGAGAGAGAGAGAGAGAGAGAGAGAGAGAAGTCAAGCTAACAAAGCCTGCTAGTAAACATCTTAGCATAACTAGTTTAGAAGTTTTAACAGATGGTACCGTTCACAATACTAAAATATATAAATCCTACATTTGTTTGCAATTAGCAGCAAGTTTTTAAAACATATGATTAGCTGGATACTCTGGTTATTATTATTATTATTCAGTAGCTGAAACCTATTCATATGGAACAAGCCCACTGGGGCCAATGACTTGAAATTCAAGCTTCTTTACCTTAGAGGGCTACACTGTCCTGTACGAAAATCTATAAAAAACGGCACGCATATATGAATACTGCAAAGAGCATATCTTTGTTCTAATTATAATTAGTTCTCGTTACATATCTAAAGAGCAGACTTCGTCTCTAGAAATGCAAAGAGGATGCCGAAAACATTACGGCTTCTCCTTCCACCTTCCCCTTCCAATGACACAGTTCCTGGAACTTCTCGACTCTCACCTACATCAGAAGAGGAGCAAAAGCCGGGCGCCATAAAAGAGAGGTTATGGGCAGAAGAGGTCGGGTTTATTCTATATTAGGTATACTTTCTTTTTGAAGATATCGGTTTATTTGCCGTACACTTTCGGGTTGGGAAGCCGTAACCTCTGTTCCTTAAACCACTAGCTAAGTTATTTTATGATGCTAACTCCCTTTCCTTTAATGCTATATTATGTATAATCCCTGATGCTGTGGCCGCGATTTTTATGAAAGTTGAACTTTTTTTTTAAATTTTTTTTTACAATATGTGGCCTTAAAGCTGAATGCTTTTTGTTAGGAGTCTAATTTCATTTTCAAGTATATCACGTTTTAGGATTTTTCATTCCTAAAATACTGGTTCTTTAGGATAAGTATTTACTCTTTCTTAAGACAGTTGTGTATCATTAAGTTGTAGACATCGGAAGTTAAATGTATATATTTATACAGGCACCCCTATATAATTTAATCTTATAATTTAATATAAAATTATTTAATATAAAATTATTCAAAACCATACGTAAACATTTTATCTTAGTCTCAGAATGAAGAAAATTAGCAAGAGCACTTCATTTTGATGTATTAAAAAGTTGTCATTTACAACTACCAAAATTTCCTTGGCCAAAACAAAGGCATCATCTATTGCCAAGCAAATTCATACTCACATGTCATATTAGCAACAAAAACATAGCAGAAAATTGCTGTGAAACATCTCACTGGTCCCCCACAAACTACTCGTGAGGACATGGAAAAAGCCGACGAAAATAAACTAAGCAAATAAAAACAAGAGCCGAGAAACGAAAATAAATAAACTCTCCTCTCTCTGCAGGCAAAAAGATGGCGTCACTGGATTTGTCTCGTCAAAATGTACGCGTGAACACAACGATAACACGAAAATATGTAGGATAGGAGCATGCATGAACACGCACGCACCGTAAATATCACTCTTATTGTCGGGAACAACGAAAACGTCGAGTTTTTATTTCCCTGTGCTAACAGTCTGATGTTATTCATCTCTCTCTCTCTCTCTCTCTCTCTCTCTCTCTCTCTCTCTCTCTCAACAACAGAAAAGGATTTTATGCATGAATAAATCAAGCAGTCTGAAATAAAGTTTCAGGGATTCAGTTTCGAAATATAATAAAAGTCAGCAAATCAAAAAGCCCTAGGGTAGTATAGGATGCGAGAAGACTAAACAAAAATACATGTGTGTGTGGAGAGAGAGAGAGAGAGAGAGAGAGAGAGAGAGAGAGGAGAGAGAGAGAGAGAGAGAGAGAGAGGCATACCTCCTGACAACCAAGAGATGGACGAGCCGCTTACCTTCACAAGGGATTACCACAAACATGTTCTATTAATACTCTTGTTATTAAATATAAATGGCCAACATTATCATCCACAATAACCGTATGTTCCTGCGGCAGAGATCAAAAGACCAAGCGGACATCTAAACAGAATGTTTAAATGTGGAAAATTAATGTCATTTCAGTGCAAAGGTAAGGTACATTTGAATGTTAGGATATTTGAGTTAACATAACATGAATGCAAAGTGGGAGGGGGCGTTACACACGAGAGTAATGCTTAACATTTATATGATGAAGCTGCTAAATAAATGCGAAGAATATCAGAGGCAGTTATAACAGATAAATAAGAGAAAGCAGTCGGAATGAAAGACAGACATAGTTATATAAGTAGTAGTAATAATAAATTGTAGTAGCTGAACAGGAGGAAAAACTGATAAGAAAAAAAAAAAAACATAAAAAAGGGGTCCACAGACAATACAATGTTTGATGAGAATGTGAGCACGAATTCTGGGGCGGAAAGAACCTGTCCCGAAGCGAAGTGAATGCAAAGAGAAAAGTTGATGCGCTTGGAGCTTCACATAAAATGGAAAGATGCTGTACGAGGAGAATACATAGTCTTGTGTCGACACCGATTTTGAATCTCGGAGAGAGAGAGAGAGAGAGGGGCAGGGGGCGGGGAGGGTGGTAGGCCAGTATGAATAGAGCATGAGTTGAATTTGAATGTAAATCTTAGAACGGATTAGGAAATGACTACTGACAACGTGATGAAGACCACTGTAAAGTTCAAGGACATAACCAAATCGTATTCTTCCTCTCTTCAAGTAACTTAAAAGCCAACATAAATTTATTCTTACATCAATGAAACTGAAACACTCTTTACACTCTTGAAACAGGAAGTTCGATACGAGAGAAGTTTTAAGTTCAACTTCCATTAGGAGAATGCTGACCTCGAAGAAATACACAAAAGATGAAGAAGAAAAACGGAGAGAGAGAGAGAGAGAGAGAGAGAGAGAGAGAGAGAGAAACGACCTCAGGAGCGCAATACGGTGACCTGATGGCGTTTTGCAATCCTTAAGGCCGAATCTGTAATTCAGTCGACATGCAAGGTACACGTTTAGCCAACTTATATATTCTGATGCTGTACACGCATTAAGTGCAACCCCACCCGTTCTCTCTCTCTCTCTCTCTCTCTCTCTCTCTCTCTCTCTCTCTCTCTCTCTCTCTCTCTCTCTCTCTCTCTGTGCTGAACAATTCATCTGAATGATAACCACTGAGCCCCAGACACCACTTTTCCTTTACTTAACGTAAAACATAATTTAATAAAGTGGTCTCGCTGGTTCGGAGGTTATCCATCTCGCCGCACAATCAAGACACACGGAGATCAATCGCACCGGGTGAGAGAAACGATTTAGGTCGGTTATCTGTGAAATCCATTTCGGCTCTTTTGATCCAGGTAGTGAATGAAAGGTCTCTCGTATGAAAATAAAATGGGTGAGCCTTCAATATCAAATATGGTTCTACAGATGGGGTCAATTTACGGAATAAAAATCGGGTTACCTGGCAAAACGGATCGGTTGAATCACTTACAAATATAAAAGGATGAACTCACACACACACACACACACACACACACACAATAGGTTCACTACACGAAATTAAAGTGGGGTTACTTGGCAAAATATATCGATAAAATCACCTATATATAATTGTGAACAAAGCATTCACTTCCATGTTATGCCACTGGAACACGTGATGTATAAACGCAGATGTACCACACGGAAAAGTGAAAACTAACTGGTTTCGTCTTCAGTTTTCCAAGACTTCTCCAAGAAATGTTTTAAGAAGCTGCAGACTTTTAGTTGTTGTGTTAAGAATTCATCTACACACACACACACACACACACACACATATATATATATATATATAGGAAAAATTTATAGGACAAATTTATATAAGAAAAATTCTATTGAAGGTGCCTAGAGAGAGAGAGGAGAGAGAGAGAGAGAGAGAGAGAGAGAGAGAGAGAGAGAATTGATGATCAGATCCTATGACAAAGACCTTACTCACATTCAAGAAAAAACTGAAGCGTATCACAGCACAAGGTCCTGGGATGTGAATTTACACTTTGATAAGAAGTACCTTTCCCAAAAACAGAAAATATCCGCATCTTTAAGTATTTCCCAAATTATTCCAAGTTATGCATGGAAACATATAACCTACTTTCAGCTATGTTCCACCACACCTGTGGTGCTCCTTCGTCAAATTTATAACCTATATTTACAACAGTCCCACACTATTCGAAATAATCGCCAAAAAAAAAGTCCTCCGCCCTAAGCCAAACCTATTCGGCAGGATGTATTAATACAATGGCATGAATCGATATTCAATACGCATTGCGTATGTGAATGCCCTCGTAACAGTAGGAATGGAATGCAATCCATCAATCTGGCCGTGAAATATGCCACTGTGCTTGACGTGTGCGTGTCCTGCTTTCAATGTGGTCTAGCTATGAAACAACCTTTCGCCAATTCTGCTCTTTTTCTATTCCATGTTTACATTCAGAACTACACCTTCGCCAGAGGAAGGGTATAAAGTCAAAATGCCCGATGGTTGCTCTGGTAAGCCATGAGGTTCCGAAAAACTGTTTTCAATTTCGTACTGAATCTCTAATAAAGCCGGGTAAAAACATCTTAAAAATTCACATGAAATAATATGACGGCGATGATTATGGTGGGTGGTAAATGTTTTTCCCATGGAATTAACGTAAACCTCCGTAAAAGTAACTTCCCATATTATATGATTCACATAATATTACGGTATGTGTGAAACAAAAATATTTAAGCCTTCATCATATAACTTGACTTTGTGCATGACTCAAGATTCGAAAAAGATCTTAAAATTCATATATGTGTAATTATATATGTGTATATGTATATATATATATATATATATATATATATATATATATATATATATATATATATATAATATAATGTATCACACCACAATATCCTACAATGTCCATTCACACCTTTATGAGGTAGTACCTTTCGGAAAAACAGAAAACATCCGTACCTTTAAATATTTGCCGATTTATTCCAAGTTATGCATGGAAACATAAAACCTATTTTCGGCAATATTCCACCACAGCTGTGGCGCCCCTTTATCAAATTTGCAGCAAATATTTACAATTGCAGATCAATGATATTCGAAATAATCGCCAAACAAAAGTCCTCCGCCCTAAACTAAACCCATTCGGCAGGATGTATTAATACAATGGCATGAATCGATATTCAATATGCATTGCGTATGTGAATGCACTCGTTACAGAGGAAATGGAATGCAATGCATCAATCTGGCCGTGAAATATGCCACTGTGCTTGACGTGTGCGTGTCCTGCTTTCAATGTTGTCTAACTGTGAAACAACCTTTCCCCGGCTCTGCTCTTTTTCTATTGCATGTTTACATTCCGAGCTACACTTCGCCTGGGGAAAGTTAGTTAAAACGTCCGTTGGTTGCTCTGCAAAACCATCAAGTTCCCAGAAACTGTTTTTAATTTCGTACTAAATCTCTAAAACAAGCTTGGCAATAGCATCACAAAAAATAAAAATAAACAATGAAACAATACGATGATGATGATGATGATGATGATGGTGATGGTGGTGGTGGTGGTGGTGGTGATACAAGGATGAAATATAACAGCAATTACGCAAATTCTCATACAATAGAATTAAAATAATCCACCATAAAAGTAACTTGAAACACTGTGATTCCCTAAACATTACAACACACGAAAAGCACGGCTATTTGAGCTGTCACTATAATGCTTCACTATTTGTCCGGACGACAGCAAGAGCGAGAAAAAGAGAGAGCGAGAGAGCCAGAGCAATCAGATTAAACTGACACAATTAATGCATGCATACTGACTTTCGTAAAAATGCATCAGTTGCTCCAGTCCCTTTTCCTGAACAAGATGATTGCTCGCTGGCCCTTAATCCAAGTGATAATTACGAAGTCACAACGGAATAAAGGCAAGAGAAGGCGACTACTGAATTTGACCCCTGACCTTCTCGGACGCAAAACTGAAATAATAATCGAGAACCTTCCTCCATTTAGATAAAACTGCGTCTGAAAGGATTAACACGAATGCGCGCGAACAAAATAAGTCTGATGTTGACAAATCGAACATCACTTCAGTTTCTGCTAATGTTGGATATTGTAATTGCTTTCCGTGTGAATTAGAAATACAAAGCGTTAACTCAAATGTCCGCAAAAGAAATAAAACAGATGACAAAGAATTCAACTTGATCGAAGAGCTTTGTCATAACCGTCCCGTTTCTCTTATTCCTAAAAATAATGAAATTTCTTGACCTTTTCTCTCCGTGCCAGATTTAAACAATATTCTCCGACAGGGGCAAAATTTAGCAAAGTAAATGAGTGAAGGACAGAAACCAACTATATTGAATCTTGCGAGTTGGACAGCAATTGTAATGCAGAGTGGGGTATAAAATGAGGAAAAAAAATTACTCTTAGAACATTAAGGTTGATCAGAACATTCATGCACAAAAACGGAATGATTTCATATATTTCAAAACTTTATCCTGAATCCAACTGAGACCTCGTAAGTAAGAGCTACTGTAAGAGACCTAAGCTCAGATCTTTCTGAAACCAGATTCTTAAACGGAGAGACCCAACAACTGGTGTGGCATCAGAAGTGGTCCCATCTCTGGCTTTGCTCACGAAAGCAGTTTATCTCTGTTATCTAACACACTCTACAAGCGCCCATAGAGCACAAGGCAAGTTACACTGAATAAATGCCACTTTCTCCTTTCTGTGTGTGTGTGTTAAAGCTATTTTCACTGTAGATTGCTGTACTTTAAAATTAAAAGCGACGCTGTATTCCACTTTATAGCTAGAAAGTCCTTTCCTTTTATTATTTGCTATTTATTCCATATTCAACTTGAAAGCACCGAATCCGAGTAACCTAATTCACGTACGATGGAAAAATACATAAGCCCGTTTTATTAACAGCCACATCACAAGTATGCCGCAAAAGAGAATAAATAACCATATTACCGTATTTATGCTAGTCAACACACATGCAAGATCTGCCCTGTTTCTACGCAAGTCATATTTTCAGATAATATTGAGGAAAATACTTTTTTTCTAACGAAAAAGTTCATACTTAATCCATTCTCTAAAGTCTCAAAGAGCAATGCTAATGACAGTTGTTGATTAAAAACAGCAATTAAAAATTATACACCCAGGGAATTTGTGCTTCCCACTCATCAGATAAAATATAAACTGGTTAACTGTTTGCGGGAAAAAGCTACAAACTGCGGGAAATGTGTTCAAGGTGGACTCAGATTGCCAACAATTTCAGAAAGGTGAACATATCAACAACTGTTCCAACACATGAGCGTCTACACACAATATTTAAATTAAAATAAACAAATAAGTAAACAATTACATATATGCATACATTAGAATCTTTGCTTTATGCTTTACCTAATTACACAAATGGAAAATGAATTAAATGTAAAATGCATTTACTGAAGTAAAATATGTCAAGTGACAAACTTTTATACTAACAATATTTACGTATATGAGAGAGAGAGAGAGAGAGAGAGAGAGAGAGAGAGAGAGAGAGAGAGAGAGAGAGAGAGAGAGAGAATATAACGTCACACCAGCCAGACCAACTCGTAAAATCTTTTAGATCCTTAGGGCATACATCTTAGTTGCAGAAGACACAAGGGTCTCCGGTTGTTAAAACCACACAAAGCGCAGCACGAGGACTTTTGCTATTACCGACTATATCTTTCGTCGCTGCTTTAGAAATTAGTGTCAGCACTTGGCTGACAGGTCAGACAGGGACTAAGGCACAATATTTCGACAAAAACAACACTTGCTAGAAAATAGTCAATGAAAATTCCAACACTTATCACGAAATTGTCTTAAATGTTTCAAAAATAGAAAAATGTTACTTGGTCAAATAAAAGTTACAACCCCAAATTATATACTTCGGTAGCCACTAGAGTACTTCAGACCTACTTAGTGGTCGAAATTTTGTTCTCATGAGCTTTTCAGTATCATATTATGCAGTTCGATTACAATGAAACTATACAAACAAACCACTTCTCCATGCGTAAATAAATAAATCAATAAATAATATGTGTGTGTATATATGTATGTGTGTATATATATATATATATATATATATATATATATATATATATATATATATATATATATATATATATATATATATATATATATAATATATAATATGTGTTGACGCATCATGGAAAAACCGACCCCAAGCGAGAATATTCAAGGAAAAAACTAACGATCACTTCTTAACCCTCTGTCTTACGGCCGGTTTGTTATTAACTTAATCTTTCCCATCACGACTCCCCATGCATTCACGAATAATCATTAGGTTACAAAGGAAGCTAGCTCCCCGTCATAAATGTAAAGTTTATAAACTGCATCCAGCGCTTCTTGTGTCAAAGAGATGAAAGCGCCGTCGAACCCTTCTGTGCATCCTATAAATAAACAACAATGACCGATTTCAAACGTCACAACAAATATAATGAACTAACACCGATTGGTTCCCTGTTACTACACAGCAGAAAAAACACCACATGCGTATTTCGCTTAATACAATGCTGGTCCTGATTCCACGTCACAGAGAGCAAGTTGAATCAGCTGATTCCGAACAATTGAATAAATATGGCAAATCCGTAACGCAAAAAAAAAAAAAAAAGTTTATCAAGTGAACTCTTTCTACTGGCCTGAATAAACAAAGGCTTACCCATGGACACATTCACTTCATCAAACAATAAATGACGCTTACTAATGCTATATTTAGGAGTGTTCAAGGTTTGGTTTGGCAGATTTAGAATTTAAGAACAGATGAACTGATTTATCCAATTACATACTTTCTCTCTCTCTCTCTCTCTCTCTCTCTCTCTCTCTCTCTCTCTCTCTCTCTTGTAGCAAATATTACAATGAACAGAGAATCTTGCGCTAATTATAAATATTGAAGCAAAGTCTGAAAATTTTATGGAATGATGGACTGCATACGCTAGAGCCAAAGTCCATATGAAATAGACAGTAGGCTAATTTTACCGCGTATATCACACGTCACAAAAACCATTGAATATCAAAGGATATTAAAAATAAGACAATAAAGGAAAGCAAATAGTTAGTTAAATCGAAAACAACTGATAGACGTCATACATTCTCTCAGGTGAATAAATGCCATTAAAAATATCCAACTGTCGTGAAAAAAAGATTAACTTTCGTACACAATTTTTTTTCTTGCGAATACAAACTAAATTCCAATTTTGGTCCATCTCCCGCTGTTTCTGTTTTAAATAAATGAAACCCTACTTTTAAATCGGATAATTAATTTCTTGTATTGTTTATTCACAAGGCGAAACATTAATTCATGGCATCTGTTAAAAAAATAAAGGAACAATGATTTTACATATATTTCAAAAAACACAAAATTCAAGTGCTAACAAAATTATAAGGCTTGAATAGTGAACTCTGATGGTTTAGGACTGCTGTAAAGGAACTATGAACTAAAAAGTATTATATGTTTATTTTTGTTGGGCAACCATGAAAACACTCAATCTACATAAGAGCTGGATTGAAATCAAGGCTGTGAATTCCTATATTACTGTTTACTTCTATATGAGGAACATGTTTCCAACTAAACGTTAATTTTTGGATATAAACTAAAATGTATTCCACTTTATATAATGGACTGCAGTGGTGTAATTCCATGAGAGAGAGAGAGAGAGAGAGAGAGAGAGAGAGAGAGAGAGAGAGAGAGAGAGAGAGAGAGAGACTGGAAAAGATTGGAAGTTTGCCGATACCCTAGGGCCACTTCATACTACGAAACCTTAATAAGAGAGAGAGAAGAGAGAGAGAGAGAGAGAGAGAGAGAAAATGGAAGTCCTTCTATCCATACCCGGATTGCACCCCTCGCACAATAATTACACCCTTTCAAAGGGAGTGAGGTTTTAAAGTGTGCTTTTAGCCTAAGGAGCTGCTAAGCACGACCGTTTGGGAGGAAAAAGGGGAGAGTTTCATGCTCTTTTTATTTAGTTCGCCAATTACCACTTTCGGCCTTTCTCTCTCTTAAAAAAAAAAAGCCATTTATACACATTACACATAATTGCATTCTGAACTTTTTGGCAATTACGTTAACGAAAAATGGGGACTTTTCCGCCTGGGGTCGAGCTACAAAAATACAGTACATACTGTACAGTAAAAATATACATAACCATCATCACCAACCTCAACAAAAGCAATAATAATAATAATAATAATAATAATAATAATAATAATAATTCAGCATTAACAACAATATGGCCACAAGAACTTATCGATTATTACCAAAATCACTCCAGGCATTACGCCGAGTAACAAACATTTTCCTTAACGAGATTTGCTTCGTTGCAATTACGAAAACATTACACCTAATGAGTTGACTTGAAAAAGCATAAGAAAGACACAATTGTAATCGCGAAAAAGAAGTATATCATTAAGGCAGAACTTGAACATACAACAAAAAAAAAAAATGTAAACAACAGACCGGGGAACGAGTCAAGAGGGTTCAAACAAAGTCTAATTAACGTAGTTAGGAAATCCATCTGACGGTGGCAGAAGATGAAGAAGAAGAGAGGAGGAGGAAGAAAAAGACTTTCTGCCTCTCCAAGAACTATATTTAGACTTTCAGATTCGCTCACAACTGGAAGGTAATCTTTAAGATGAGCGCAATCTTCGCCACTAGGACACGGGCTTACCCGGCCTAATGCCTACCTCTTCCCACAGCATTATCAAACGCTCTTGGGATAATACCTAGTGGTCCAAATGACTAAGACTCATACACAGTATCACTGTAACTGCTGCATGCATAATGTGGAACAACACTGCATCAGAGTTACAGCCCACTTCTGCACACAAACCGAAGATATTGTACTCGTTAAGACATGTGTCGGTTATAAGCACGAATTCTGATCATGGGATTTGACATGGTGACCAATCATACATAACATGTACAAAATTTTACACCATAATATTTATATGTATATGTGTACACGCAGACACATATACATACACATATATACTTTATATGTAGGTATATAATGTACGTATGTTTATCCGCTCACTACTATGAGGAAAAATGTTAGCAAATGGTCCTGATTCGTTTAGTCTATTCGTCTATTTTCCAAAGAACTAGTGCAATGCTAAGTTACACGATAGGACGAAAGCAAAATGCATTCAAACGTAAAAAGTTTCACAAAGACTGTTGACTCCTGTGACGAGTAGGCGGAGGTTTTATTTCGACAGAGAGCATGCTAATCAAATCTTGTTTTCCCAGTTCATCTGACCTGGATTATTTCTTAATGGGAAATACACGCATGTCGTTTTGCTTTCATTTGGAAGAAGATTCACTTCACACTTTGCTTTTATAATCTGTAGAATTTACATAATTTTTTTCTTCAACAACGGGATCATGTCATAAACTTATTCGCTTTCGAGTTGTAGATGCACGTATAAGATATTAGGCCAAGGTCTAGAACTTGAATTGGGCACTAGGCACCAACGAGCATATTTCTCCGTTTTCTCGTCATATAACTTGAGGGCAAAGCTGGCATGATTCTAAATATGACGAACTCGAACACTCATTTCGATGAACAACCCCATAAGGACATCATAAACTAATTCATAACATATCTCCATAATAATAACCTTTTCCACATCACTGAAACCAAGTGCTGATCGAGCCACTACAACTGAGTACTCGATGATACATCTCCTTGAATCTTATCATTCGGTGTTGCTCAATCTAAACCTCTGAAATTCTAAGCTTTGTATAAACTATTCAAGTAAGGCTGCAATTAATTTACCTACTTCACTGCTGCATGTATCTTGGAAATGCTCTCTTCTCCGTGTATAGTGTCATAATATGTCTTGAAAATGCTTTGCCTCCAAACAGCGTCATGGGTACATTATGTCAAAAAGCAGAGAGAGAGAGAGAGAGAGAGAGAGAGAGAGAGAGAGAGAGAGATATTATATTAAGACGAAGCGTATTCCTACAGAACTCGAGAAGCATAACTGATTTGTTTCAGATACACCATTAAATGGAAACACAACAAATGTAAAACGTCACTAATGAAAACTCGTCAATCAAACTATAGCGTGATTGACAACAGACGAATTTGTATTCCCAAATCTCTGTTCTCCATAGTGTTCCTCCTTTAAAATTTTAAACAGACTATGTCTGGCAATTACTGAAAGGAGTATTTATCGACAAAACAAGTTTTGAGTCTCTCTCTCTCTCTCTCTCTCTCTCTCTCTCTCTCTCTCTCTCTCTCTCTCTAATACAGTGCTGATGGTACCGTTACATTATTCACCTTGCATCTCAGTTCGACACCTGCGTGATCCTCTGAAGAATCCTTGTAAATGACCTTGAAAAGGAGAATACCCAATTCATTTCCGTAAGATGAAATACAGTATATATATACCATATATGACATAAATAGAAACATGCATAATGGCGTGAATTCTCGCCGTTACTTAGCAAACCATCTTATCCCCTTTGGTTCCCCAAAAACTTATTCCACCACGGCATCATATTCTCGTGAATGGTGTAAAACACGGAAATAACCCAGAAGGAGAAATGCGGGGAAAAAGCAACCTTACATCCCCTTTCCAAGAGGTTCAAAATGGAAGATACGGGGATACGAATATCTCTTTCCTTCGCGAGAGGATGATATGCTTTGAAACCCGACCTCCTTCAACTAAACTTCTTAGAAACGAAATGGAAGAAAACATTTCGGATTTTAATTTAGTTAGTTTTGTGTATTATTTTTAATCTGACAGGCAGACCTCGCGGAAGATGCGAATTTTTTCAGATCCATTCAGAGATTCGTAAGTTTTTTCGAATATATTTCCCAGGACATACACATTTTACTGCAATACTTCTCTCATACACATTGGAATGACACTTCCTTTGTCTGCCTTTCATTCCACCTCATTTCTCTTCGGAACTCAAGCGTGTATTTTGAAGGTTCCTTACACCTACTGACTGATAATTTCTTCGTATTCAAGAAGGCTGTGTGAACAGAGGTTTGTTTGTTTGTTTGTACGTATGTATGTATGTATGTATGCATGTATGCATATATGTGTATATATATATATACATACATATATATATATATATATATATATATATATATATATATATATATCTATATATATATAGAGAGAGAGAGAGAGAGAGAGAGAGAGAGAGAGAGAGAGAGAGAGAGAGAGAGAGAGAGAGAGAGACTCAAAGGTATCAAACTACAACTACCCATTTCATATCGAATTCACTATAATTTTGAAATAAATTACGCCTAAAGAGAATAATATATGATAATTACGCCTGGATTTGAAATTATGCCGTTCGAGTTTAATACTGAGGAAATAAGTACTTATCCACTGGGATAGTTTTTATTAGCCGGAAGGGTAAGCCGCTGTATCTCTGTTAAGAAGATTAGTTCCTAGTTGGGTAAGTCATAATTTGGACAATCATATCAACGTACTCGGTTTCATTTTGCCATCATACTCGCAGTGATATAGTATTCAACTATGATCGCAAGTATGTATGTATAAATAAAGATTATACACATACACACACATATATACAGTATGTATATATATATATATATATATATATATATATATATATATATATATAAAATACTATATAAAATCATATATATATATATATAAAATACTATTAAAAAAATCATGATTAAGTGACAAAATGTACTTAAATAAATACCTATACACACACACACACACACACATATATAAAAGCAACTATGGTATAGTACCATGAAAGACTATAATTGTCATGTATATATATATATATATATATATATATATATATATATATATATATATATATATATATATATATATATATATATATATATATATACACACATACATACATAAGTATCTATATATTCTATATATAGTGTCTAATGAAGTCAAATTAGCAATTATAACAAGAAAAGTGGTAGCTAAATAAGAAGAGAAAAAATAGTTATGGCTGAACTACAGTTACCGTACGAGGCGGGTTGAGATGCTGATAGTAAATATAAAAGACTATGGTATGTTGAGATGTTTTCGCCATGCGGAGAGAACGTGAGAAGATAAGATTGGTGGAAAAGGAGCTGCTGAAAGGGAAGAGGAAAGCAAAGCCTAAATTCTGCCAAGGTATTAAAGTAGCAGAGGAGTAAGGAGGATCAATATTCAAAAAGTTCGAAACTATGCAGCCAAAGGATGGATGTGGTCTGCACCTTGCTTCATCGTTAAGTCATGGCTTCGAGTGCTCTAATCCTTCAAAACCAAAGAT
>NC_089793.1:12992823-13007823 GCF_040412425.1 Macrobrachium rosenbergii | reverse complement strand
GCAAACCCATTCGTGCTTGCAAGTTTTGACTCGAGGCAATGCGAGTTAAATATGGCGCGCATGGACCGGCCCTAGTTCGGGAATTATCTGAATATTTCTGAAAGTCCGGTCGAGTTTTCTATTTATGAAAGTCTGGTCGAGTCCGCTGAATATTTATGAGTCTGGTTGTGCTGGCTAAAAATCTACCTGCACACGGATTGCACGATTCGGCGACTGGTCAGTCTTTTTTTTTTTTTTTTTTTTTTTTTTTTATCATCTTACGGGTGTGAGCTAGAAAAAACAAGTAAAAAATGTGCCGAGGTTTCTTCAGCGCAATCGGGTTTTCTGTACAGCGTATAATCATGGCCACCGAAAATATATCCATCTTTCGTTGGTCTCGGTATAATGCTATATGAGCTGCGGCCCATGAAACTTTGACCACAGTCCGGTGGTGGCCTATCCTATATCGTTGCCAGAAGGACGATTATGGCTAACTTGAACCTTAAATAAAATAACAACTACTGAGGGCTGCAATTTGGTATGTGTGTGGTGACTGGAGGGTGGATGATCAACATACCAATTTGCAGCCCTCTAACCTCGGTAGTTTTTTAAGATCTGAGGGCGGACAGAAAAAGTGCGAACAGAATAAAGTGCAGACGGACAGACAAAGCCGACACAATAGTCTTCTTTTACAGAAAACTAAAAAAACATCAGAATGCAAGTCCCACTGATTCCCACATCTATAAAGTCCTAAAAATTATATTCCAAAAGCCAGTTGAATGAGAGTAACACATTTTAATGAACGTAGGATAAAAGTGTCCAAATTTCCGAACACTTATTATGAAATAATAATACTTTAAAACCAGGAAGAAAACTCCTTGAAATTTTTTATTTAAAGGGAAAAACATTGTCCGGGAATTCCTACAGACCACAATAAACTATTCTCTATAAATTTCTGGTTAATCATAAAAAAAAAACTCTCTTGAATTCTGAACATACACAAGAATTTTTTTTTTTCAAGAAAGTTCAACCACACACAAAGATAACTTTCAAGAAATTCCAACAAAATAGGACGAGAATATTTTCGTCCTATTTTGTAGGAATTTCTTGAAAGTTATCTTTGTATGTGGTCGAACTTTCTTGACAATTTTTTTTTGAATGTTCAGAATTCAAGAGAAACTTTTTTTTTATGATTAACCAGAAATTTAAAGAGAATAGTTTTTTGTGGTCTGTCGGAATTCCTGGATAATGTTTTTCCCTTTAAATGAAAAATTTCAAGAGTTTTCTTCTTGGTTTTAAACATGACAAATCAAATTAATCCGAAGGAGTTTTCAAAAGTTTAGATGAAAATGGACGGTGGAATCAGGTCACTCAGTGGACGAAATTCCTTCCTTGATAAGCCTATAATTGGATTCTGTCGGTCTGAAGCCCATTAACAATCCATTTTACTTATTCGCTTCCCATCTTTCCCTCCCAAAACCTCCAGGGGAATATCAATTTTGCGTTGGGCAATATCTCATAATGTTAACCGTATTACCGCCCACTCCCTATCACACTCAGAGAAAAAGCATCAAGTTCAAGTTCAGGTATGTAATACATACACGAGAGAGAGAGGAGAGAGAGAGAGAGAGAGAGAGGAGGTCAAGATACACCAACTCCACTTGTTTAAAGACCCACAAAAAATTATCAAGCGCAAAAAGTATTTTGTTCAAGTTCAGGTATGTAATACATACACGAGAGAGAGAGAGAGAGAGAGAGAGAGAGAGAGAGAGAGAGAGAGAGAGAGAGAGAGAGAGAGAGAAGACATTGTTCAACTCAACTTGTCTAAGACCCACAAATTATCAAGCAAGGAAAAGTATTTTTGTTCAAGTTCAGGTATGTAATATACATAGAGAGAGAGAGAGAGAGAGAGAGAGAGAGAGAGAGAGAGAGAGAGAGAGAGAGAGAGAGAGAGAAATTGCTCAAGTCAAGATACACCAACTCCACTTGTTTAAAGACCCACAAATGATCAAGCGCAAAAAAGTTTTGTTCCAGCTCAGATATGTAATACATACAAAAGAGAGAGAGAGAGAGAGAGAGAGAGAGAGAGAGAGAGAGCGTTATTGCTCAAGTCGAGATACACCAACTCCCCTTGATTAATGACCCACAAATACAAAGGCGCCCTTTCCACATTCTTGATATCGAAATAATACCAAAACCTCAAGCAGTCATTTTCCCCTTATTTATCAGAGTTCCCCTCTTCCTCGTACCCCGGGAAGAACTCGGGCGGTAACGATATACGAATTCCAATTCCTGACATGAACATATTCAGAAGTATTTTCAATAGCCACAATGTCGTCTTTATCTTATATTGTTTTGGATTTTGGATGTACTTTCTTCTCACAGCCATAAATCTTAAGGGGAAATGAATAAAGAATCTTGCCCCACCTAGGTGGAAAAAGCGCGATATACATACATACATACATACATAAACACACACACTATATATATATATATATATATATATATATATATATATATATATATATATATATATATATATATATATATATAGAAATAATCAGAAATAACAACACACAATCACGTGTATCAATTATATATATATATATATATATATATATATATATATATATATATATATATATATATATATATATATATATATATATACACCATACCATATACGTTGTTAAAATATAGTCAGAATCAACTCAGTATGTTCAGAGGTTATGGAGTCATGATACGCACTCTCTCCAGACGAAAGGAATAAGGTGAACATGAGCAAGTAACTGGAAATGAAATGACTGGAAAACGATAAAACTGGCGAAATGATAAGAAGAGAATGTCATCTGATATGAGAATTGAAAGAGAAACTGTTTGATCAAGCTTTGAAAAAAAAGGCTGACCTGAATACTTTACTGATAAGTAAACGAAGAGAAAAATTACCAAGGCACTGAAAAGACACTAACCTTCAGAGAAAAGGAAAAACATGCAAAACGTGCGAGTCAACTTACTGGAAAGGAAAAAGGGAAACGATAGGACATGATCTGACCAAGTTACTGAAAAGAAATGAATACAACAAGTCACAAATATCCAAAATCTAGAATTGCAAAAACATCAGTCATGGAAATGGAAGTACAGGTAAAATATAGTCAGCATACTAAACATAAAAGTGTATGTACAAAGATGCTATCTTGAATGTGTGCATTCTCTTTGACTGTGGATGAAGCATGTGTTTGTACAGATATATAACACCACCATTAATTCTCTGGCAGAGGGGTCATCTTAGCCTCTCGTTATAAACAAAACATATTCATCATGATGAAAATCACAAAGCTTTAACTACCATCACAGCGGGTGGGAAGTTTTTTACGTCACATTCCTTTATATAAAAGCGAGACGATCTTTGATAAAAGTTATAAAAGAAGGCAACACCATCTTTCGCGGAAGAATAAGTCACTTTTATTTCGATCAGGAACTGGACCAACGGCGGAAGCTCTGTAAGTAAGCAAAGTCCCCCGAGGGTGAGGGGAACGAATTGACACAATTTAAGAAGATGAATTCAATCCCCTTGAGGGGAAACCACGCTCCCTCATAATCTCCCCTCAGCGAGATGAACATCGAACAAATGAGAACCACCACCATACACGACGGAGGAAACGATTTGTGAGAGAGAGAGAGAGAGAGAGAGAGAGAGAGAGAGAGAGAGAGAGGGTTCAATCACGTCTGACACCAAATGATGATAGAAAACGAATTCCTGGGAAAAACTACACAAAGTGAAAGTTTTACTTCTTGATCTCCTGACCATTTTTGATACGACAGTCACTGAAATTTGTAAAAAGAAAAAAAAATCTTTTTCTAGCCGGTTCCAGACTGGCCGCCTATCTAATAAAACCCTGCACTCAATCAAAGCATTTTTCTCCACGGTTGGAGGTTCGGTGTGGGGAGGGGAATATTTCTTCATTCAACTTCTTGCTCGGATTATCAAAGAATTTCAATGGAAATATGATGAAATAAAAAGTTAGGCGTTCACTTGTATCTCCAGAAACCTCGTAATAAAAAAAAAATTCCTTACACTCCATCCTGTTTCAACGTGATAAAAATCAATACTAGATTAAAACTTTCTTAAATGCCAAATGGGTTTTGAGAACGACATTATTTAATTTGCAAGGCGATTATTTCATACAAGATTTCCAATGATCTAACAATTTTCTACTAAACCATCACCAATGTTGACACTCTATACATCTGCCGTGAGCTCCAAAGTTAACCTTATACATTTGCTGTGATCTAAGGTCATTATCATACCCGTAACATAACTTAATTTCAACCACAGCTGCCAATGTTTATAAAAATTTCCCAAATATAAATTACATAGAACATAATAAAAATCATACGATCACGAACTGAAAGCACGGAAACAGAGCAATAAAACCGCCTCAAGTTCTCTTACACTGTCACGATGGACCAGAAAATACTGGATCGCTTCCAGGACCATACTCCTTAAGTTATCCAGTGTGTCGCGACCACATAATACTCAATGAATTTCTTAGGTATGAAGAAAAATCTTGATTCCTGTAAAATTCACTGAATAATGAAGGGGACCGACATTATAACATACGAGAGCCTTGGCTTACAATTTTAAAAGGCCGAATATCTCCTAATGAGGAGGAGGAGGAGGAGGAGGTTAGTATAAAGTGGAGTCAGATGACCATGGGCTTCGCCTGCAGGACAAAATGGAAACCAGAGGGAGAAAGACCTGCCCACTAAACCCTTCAGGAGTAATTGGGATTACGGTGCGTCTAACTTTAACTAACTTGATTTCAATAACAAGATTAACAGTATCTGGTCTCTCTCCCTCTCTCTCATCTCTCTCTCTCTCTCTCTCTCTCTCACTCTCTCTCTCCTCTCTCTCTCTCCACCTTGGAACTGTCGTTCAACTTCGCACTGAATCACAGTTAGCCATTCCTAAAGGGAGACATGTTGCATGAGACTTCCAGGGAACAAAGGCACGCGACTCGGCTGCAACTGGAAGGCTTCTTTCACTGGCTGAGTGTTCGCCGATAAGCCAGGAGTATTTAACGTTCATCGGATGCGTACCCAAAATCAGTGTGCAATGCTTCCCTATACCGATGGTAAACCTATCAGCTAAACTGAGCATTAATAACTTTACGTGTATACAGTACAGCAATTAGGAATGCTAAATAAAAATATTCTGACTTTGTACCGATCATAAAGATGGCCGTGTACCGAAAAACTGACTTATGCTGCCTGACACTAACGACGAAAGATATTTCCTAATTGCTTCAAAAAACTTAGTATTGCCTATGGCATTTAAGAACAATAATACAATGAAAACCGCACTTGTTAAAAAAAAATCGTAAAAACAGCAACGGATGCGTGCATCAAATCTATTGAAAATTTCAGTTCCCGGTCAAACTAGAATATTGGAAAAGATAACTGACAAGCATAAAAAATGTACAAGGTGTGTAAAAGGAAACGGAGCAATTTTCGTTCCGTTAAAGAATACATGCAACAAAACGTTGGTTCAATCAAATGATGCACCACACCATGATTTAACCGGGACAACTTTTCTATTTTTTAATTTTTTTTTAAAGAAATATGTAAAACGAACACAATTTCCTGTGTGATGTGGTGTGATGTTTGTCTGATCCAAATGATCAACGAAAGATATGCATGTCAATTTTCTATTAAAAGATTACATTAACATTAGGTCAGCTGTTCTTCTGGATAACAAGATTTATAAAGGTCACGGCTAGTCTCAATCTCGAAGAAATAGTCATGCGTATTGTCAATTTTTGCCTCTTCGTAACTGTTGTTTTAAAACTGGCCAGGATCTAACCTTTTTATTTCATTATACCCATAAGCATGAATAAGGATTATACCTGAATGTCATCTAACGATTAAACACGCACTTATAGATGAGATAGGAGAAAAACTTTTTATCACCTTGAGCCTAAATACCCAATGCTGAGCTCAATATCGTATCATAAATTCCTTAAAAACAAAATTTGACCTCACACCGAAAAACGATAATACATTCATGTGTTCTGTGTAGTGCCAATGAAATTACATTTTTTCTTATTTTCTTTCATTTAAAGAAGGGGATTAAAATACAACAAAATAAAACTCGGTTTCTCAATAGGAAAAGACGCCACTGTTCTCAATACACGGTCTCAATACACCTTACTCCTCACGCAATGACTGCTATGCATCTTAGCATTCTATCAGAATCATCAACAAGCCCAACCAATACGATATAACTGATACATTTACCCAATGCACAACCATTCAGTGACTCAATACTCCCTTCACACACATAACTATTACTGAATGCTGTGAACCTCTTGCTGACTTCACCACAACAGCACAGTCGGCCCACTCCCCCCTCCAGACACATCGCTGGGGGAGAAATGTCTATTTTCCTGACATCCGGCAAGAGAAAGAGATAGAAAAAAAAAAGATGACAAGAAATGAGACAAATGGCTCCTACTTTTCCTCTCTCCCTAGAACAATTAATCAACGTTTATTGCTACTCCTTCGCAGCGGTCACTCCCTTTGGACTCGAAAATTAAATTTACATGGAAAGACCACTTCGCTGTTTTGCTTCTCTTTTTCCCCTCCAACAGAGACGAAGAGAGAACAAAGAAAGCAACACAGTTTTCTTGAAAGCGTCAAGAGCACTTTTCAAGTGTGCTTGATTATTCTACAAAGGAAACGTTCAATTTGAATATTTTGCTTTATAGCTGATATACCCAGGACTTATTTTCTTTCCCTTCAAGAGAAGTGGCTCTTAAGGTGTTAGCCTTCAGTTCTTCAGTACATCTTTTAGGATGAGGTTAGTAACCCCAAGCCCTTCTCCACCCTGGCTGCAACCCACCACAATCAATTAGCCACCAGGTCCATGATTCATTAGGTGCTTTAATCAGCATTTTTACAATTAATATTTGTGTAATTCCTTGAAATACATACGAGGAAAACTCTGATATTTATATATGGATTTTTACTACTACTACTACTACTACTACTACTACTACTACTACTACTACTACTACTAATAATATAATAATAATAATAATAATAATAATAATAATAATAATAATAATCGTACTACGTACAAAGAAACATCCAAACTTTGATATTTCCTTCCTCCCATACTGAGTTTGAGCTTAACGCTATTTTCTCTTTTATCAGTAAGAATAAAGTTAGTTTTCATGATACGATACTAATTTACGTTTCAATCCTAAAGCTGAATAGTCATAGTTTATTTAAGCAGGTTCACAAATTGTATGTAAACAATGAAAAAAAAAAAATTATGATTCTCTACAGGACCTTCTCTAATTGCCAATATTTTGGAAAAGCTTTCCACTGAAATCATTGAAACCTGAGATGACATTAACGAAAACATTCTTCTCCTTTGAGAAGATTCGAACCCGTTCTGGTTACAATGAGGTTCGTGCTTTTCATGGTAATGCACCGACATCAGTCTAAACAGCCTGAGTTCCTATTCCATGAAGGAAAATTTCTTGATTAATTACCTTTTAAGTTTCAAGGCTTCCAGTGACAAGCGTATTCGAAAATACTAGGACCTCGAAAAGCTGACATGGCATTGAAGCTATTACAACACGTAAAAAGAATTCTGGTGTCTACCTGGAGCTCTGAATAAACTATTTTACAACCTGACCATTAATTAATTATGTTTCCTCTTTCCCTCTGACGGAGCTGTTCCTTTATGGCATTTTCCATCTATATAGGAAACTACCTACATAGACACTGCACACAATACTGGAGGTTCTTAACCGACCCCTTCTGGACTTTTACTTTTCATCCCTTCCAGTTGGGTCTCCGTCCACTCAGCTGTCAACTTCTGGCTCAACCACCATCACTAATGTTATTTCTTGGTACTCTGAAAGTCAGTTAACTTACTATGGCATTCAAATAATAATAATAATAATAATAATAATAATAATAATAATAATAATAATGACCGAGGGTAATATAGTGGTCCAATAGTTATGATGTTCTCATCACTTGCGTGAGCACCCAAGCGTGGTTCCCAATTAAGCCTTGACTCTACAGAAATGTTCCTTTAAATCCCACTGCATTTCGGCTGACCAAAGTAGTGAATTAGGTACCACGTAGTCAAACGACTGTGGTGGGTTGCACTAGTGGAAAAGAGCAAGGGGCTAGCCATCTCATCCCGTATGACTTACGAATCAAGAAGGTTAACGCCTTCAGGGGCACACCCATTTAAAACGGAAATGTCAATAACGAAAAAGTAATCACAATAATGACATTATAAATCGTGAATGAAGGTCGCGGTTGTCCTTTGCCAACGAATGGGAGTCTGGAGGAAAAGGACGCGTCCAAAATTAACTGGCCGCCCACCACGGAATAAATTCATCGACATAAATACATCCGACTGAGGTAAGTCCCCAGCGGAGAAGGGCTTCATTACATGAAAGGTTTCCGGCAGGGGTATTCATGTCGAACTAATGCGCCTTCCTTCATTCGCCGCCATTTCAACCATGTCGCAGAACGATGGTCGTGCTAATGTACCGGAGTCGTCTCACAAGCGGTTTACGTGTGTATTCAAGGGCATAACACTGACAGCAAGACTGCATATATCTAACGTTAGTAAACTGGAGTCTAAGAACAAATTTTCGAAACTAAATGATCTTACAAAATAAAGGAACACACATACACGACTGATTATTCTCGCAACTTGCCGTAGTGACATTCTAGAAATCGACGCCGACGCACATAAAAACCAGTAGATCAAGAAAATTGGGTAAAATCGTATTTCAAAAAGTTTTGCCTATTTATCACTTATGGGAGCTATAAATATCAACCGAAATTTATGAAAATGACTCCAGGGGGTGAATTATACCTTATGGCATCAGGCAGAGAAATTCTGTAACCACAATTAATAAACCTTTTCATAATAACAGGTCTTGGAAGACATTAAACAAAATATGTAATTTCTTTGCCCAACAACATCAAACGAATGTGTTAAAAGTGACATTTCAAAAACTAATGACACAAGCTATCTGACATGGATTTCAATAAGTGCAGAGGCCTACGGGACGGGCAACCTAAAGCTTTCGGTAGCCTAGGCTAAGAAAAAAGAAAAGCAGAAAGAAATGAGGGATTTGACCAAACGAACACACAAAACAAGACAGTTGAAGAATACAAGCAAACGAACAATGTCCTTGTCTAGTAACGTTCATTCCAACTGGGTATTACAAAAGGGAAGTATTTTTTGATTAAGTAAATTTTCAAACAAACCATTCCTTGATCGATATGGGTCCTTCGACAGGAAATAGAAAAATAGGAATATTTTCCAGACAGAACAAATATTGATCGATATGGAGTCCTTCGACAGGAAATAGAAAAATAGGAATATTTTCCAGACTGAACAAATATCTATCACCATAATGACCAGGGAAATCCACAACTACCAATTCTGAAACGGAAGCCTCGTGCGCACACCTAGAAAGCATGAGTCACGCAAAGAAATCCTTGTAAGCCATAATTACGACTACATTCCTTTATACCAAAAAGCAATAATACCAGAGTGAGACATCAGTTCACGTGAACGACTATCAACAACAACAACAAAAAAAAGGAGGGGGGGTTGGGGAGGAATGAGTAATTGCATACTTTTAGGAAGCCTTCGTGTGAGTTAATCTTGGGATATATATGGATTTTAATGGAAAGGGTCTCGTTCGTGGCGGCAAGAAGAATTCGATCTTAAGACAACCTGACGAAAGTGAAGGCATTTGCTCATGAAATGGGCTACAAAAAAAAAAATAAATAAATAAAAGTCTTGCTGTATACCGAAAATAACGCATGCGTGACTTTTTTTTTTTTTTTTTTTTTTTTTTTAAGGAGAGTGAGTGCTAATGTTAAACAGGCTTTAGAGGGACGTAATCTCATGAATGGTTTCACCACTGTATGGTGAGGAATACTTCGTCACGCTTCCCACATTTCAAAGTATATAGTGGTATATTTCTCGACAGAATACTGATCACTTAAGTGTGCTGCGTCTTCTTTCATCTCACACTCTCTGTCTCACCAGCTGCAAATTACAACAATCGACTTAATTCACTGCACTGGGCAAGAAAGGCACCCTGGATCGAACAATGACCACACAGCTGTTGCAAAGAGAGAGAGAGAGAGAGAGAGAGAGAGAGAGAGAGAGAGAGAGGGGGATGCGAATGTCAACGGAATGCCCGTACTTCTGAAGAGATAAAGTCTACAAAACGTACTATAGGAAAAAACATTCACATATATAACTGCCAATTCTTAAACTTATCTCACGACTGCTGCAAAAGCTATCATTCTCACAACGCCAACGTCAGCACATGTTCGAGTTACCAAGGTCTATCGATCTTACTCGTTACTCACACTGATTTTTCAGCAACCCAAAGCATCGGTCTTGTGTAACTTACCTGAAATGGAAAGGAAAGTTTATAAGTTTATGGTGATTTTTTTTATAGAATAAATATCCAACTACTAGTAACACTTTACAAAATCATATTATCATGATTATCATAACCACAATGGATTAAACTAAGGCTATTACACAAAAATGTTATCATACCTGAAAAGGTAAATTACAGCAAATAAACACAAAATTAATCTTCCCTTATAAATCAGATACATAATTATACCACTCTTATTGACTGCTAACAAGCTATTTAATTAAGCCAAATCAACTGCAGAAATCTGTATTATTTATATACCTCATCAGCAAAACTTAAGCACCACTTAGACATATTAAAGCTTCTACCTTTACTTTGCGAGAAATCTGGTCCTGTACCAACACTCGCTCTGGTCAAGTCTCTGGTAGGTCTCCCTCTCCCCCTCCATCCCAACGCTTTAGATTTACACTCTCCCATTCTCTTGACTTCACCAGATCATCTTAACACGAAGCCATCCATTACTACCACAGTTACTCCATTTATACTCCTCTAACAATTCATCAACAGTTTCCACCGTCTTTCCCTCCATCCATATTCAGCAATGACATTCAGTTCCATCACAATGAGCTGATTTAATGACTTTCTCATGAATCCAAAATTCTAAAGGCCCCCCCCCCCAATTAATTTCTATTTTATAACCTGAGAGAGCCGGCTGCCCTCCTTGACTCGCTTTTTGTTTCTTCTCTCATCCGCCTTTCATCCACAACCTCTGTGTCAACCAATTCTGTCTTCACGCAGGTTCCTTTTACTATCGCCAATGAACATGGTGTCACTTAATAAAAAAAAATTTTAAAAAGTCATATCTCATGCCATCCTACCCTACCCTGTCCTTCTCTAACCCATAACTTCACAACAGGACCCACTTTCTCAATAAGTTTCCTAATAAATCCTTCCAAATACATATCAACCAGCCAGGGATACTACTTTTACACTAAACCTGCCATTCTCTCGTCTATATGTTTCCATAAGCTTCCATTTCACACTCTAATAAAAATCATAATAGCTCATAAAATACTTTCATCGGCAACATACACCCTCAACCCTCTCCATGTCGCTTTGAGACCAATTTCATAAACAATGTTCTCTCAAACTTATTACTTCACTGTTTTATAGTAAGCACTTGATTTACAAATCTCTTTCCCCCAACTATAATTGCTCTTTCCCTATCATGCTTTCTCTAATGTGTCGGACATTTTCCATAAAAACCTTTCCACGGAATTTCAGAGTTAACAAAATTTGCATCTACGCTTCTTTCTTCTATCATCTTTTCTTTCATACAATTACTTCTTGCTCAGCATGCATCACTTCTTACCTCAAAGCACAAGAACAATGTTCTTTTACCTCAGGCATTCTATCATGTCACTAACTTCATTTTTAAACCTTTCGTACACATTCCAAGTAATATTATATATTCATAATTATTGAATTCGACTTCGTTGTTTCCATTTCACGACCAACTTCCATCACATATACAGTAATCTAAGCTACGTCAATGACTGACAGACTTCATAAACACATAAACACACTTAACACCTGCATATCATGGATACATAATGTAATCGTAAGAAATTAATGTTTCCCACTCCCCCACTCCTAAACTCTCTCTCTCTCTCTCTCTCTCTCTCTCTCTCTCTCTCTCTCTCTCTCCATCAAGATAATTGAAGTTATACAGCAGAGGCAGCATGTATCTGTAATGTAATTACTGTGAAAACAGGACGGTAATAAAATACCGTGGGGATGCGTGGCTCGATGCAATATGAAAAGGCAAGGACGTATTTAGCAAATACTCGTGCATACATGCGTGAAAACTCGGTCTTGCCAAGGTACAGACATACACACAAAAAGAGGAACTGCCGTGGTTTAAATTCCGGGTCTGATTTCATCGCTGGAATATTGTTCTCTTGTTTGGATGTCATCACCTCCATGGCTCCTCTTTTCTAAGTTCTTCCAAGTTCTGTTTTTCTTTAACAATAATGAATGACTAGAACCACCTTTGGAATGCTTGCGCTTGACCATCTTCTTTGGTTTTCCAACTTGACTCGTTTTTATTTTATTATCTTTTTTTTTCTCTCTCTTTAGCAGGATGACGCCAAAGGGTATTAACTTTCCGATTCTCACCCACAACTTTGAAATGAAGCTGCCAGGCCATGCCCTTCTCTGTCATCATTGCAAACCCACCACAGCTGACTAACTATTACCATTTATTACAAAAAAAAAAAAAAAGCAAAATTCCTTTTAGAACAAACCTAAAGTGTTTGCTTGCAAAGCAAACTTCAACCTAAAATAATAGGTAGAGTGACAGTCAAAAAAGAATAACACTGATAAACGTCTTTAAAGCTGCGAAAACGTTTGTGGCTATAATATGAATGTTGATGCTTCCACCAATGAAGCCTCTCGGCTACCATAGATGATCATTACTCATGAACATAAGTTTCAATTCATTTCTTTGAAATGTTTATATTATTAGCTTCATTTTTACGCAAATCCACTACCATCTTTTCTTACTATTATAGAAACACAAAAGGCTGACTAAACAGCTGATATGGAAATCAGTAGAAATGCCTTCACGTCTGGCAACACGCTACTCTAATGCCCATGAACAAACAAGTCCTCTGGATATTCTGTTTCGCCCCCCGAGAAAGTTCTCCTGGAGGCGATACAAGTTACAACTGCGGCTTTCACAGTTAAAGGACTCAGCCGCCGGCGCCGCGGCAGTCATACAGCTACTGCATATCAAATGCAAAGCCGGTCTCAAACAGGTGATGGTTTCGGGCTTTTGCGATGAATCAATCTGCGAATCTCGATGGCCATGTCAAGCGAAAACTTGGAGAGAGAGGATTTTTCCGTCTAGATCATATGGTAGTCAAAGTTACATGATGATGCTGAGTTTAGGGATGGCAGTTCAAAAATACACAGACAAAACCTCGGCAACTCATTCTATTAAAAGGCCTACATATCATATAATTAAAGTTTTGGACGTTTGGAGAAGGTACTTAATTCTGAAGTAAATTTAATAATATTTTGCGTTGTTAATATTTCATAAATTATTTTTACTTTTATAACTCTCCATACGAAATAAAGTAGCCTTGTGTTGGACAACCTATATCTGCACTTATAAATAAAACAAGCAACTGGAATCAAATCTGTAATACTTTTTTATACAACTTTCATCAGGTTCGTACTTCAATACTTGAGGTTAAAAAAAGAAAAAATTAATACACTAAAACAACCATGTGTGATATAAACAGGTTCTTCACTGTACTCTTGTAAGGACTAAAATTTAAAAACAGGGTAAAAATTCTATGAATTATATATATGATTTATACAACTAATAATAAGTGGGAGCTCTTCTTTCTGTATTTCCTCTTTACCTCCTCTTACTTCTTCCTAATGAACACCATACTCTTTGGAAGCTTGAATTTCAGGTCAATGGACCCTCTAGGCTTGTTCCACATGAATAGGTTTCATCTACTAAATAATAATAATAATAATAATAATAATAATAATAATAATAATAATAATAATAAAATAATAATAAGCAAAAAACCAAACAACTAAATTAAAAAAAAGACTAAAATGTTAAGTTATTTGAAACGTTTATAAAAATAAAAATAGCAAGAACTATGTGAATTTTACAAAGATCACCAAAATTAAATTCTCAAAACACAACAAAAAGTTGTACGCAGTTTACAAAAGGTAGCCAACATAAAGACCGATATTTTAAGCTCATAAATAAAAAAAAAAAAAAAAAAATGGCGCAGAGACTGACAGCCAACAAGTCTCAAGAGAGATGATAAATTTATGACAGCGTCGTTCCGGGACCGACAAGACGAGAGGCTGTCAACTCGGCGTTTATCAAGAGCCACATGGCACTGCCGCCAACTCCGAGGGGATACTTATCTCCTTCAAAAGAAGGAGAGGAACATGGAGGAGCCAACGATCATAATACTCCGCAATGTTGCCCTCTCACTCCCGCGGCTCTTCTCGCACATGTTAACATGTTACTAAATAGCTTTTATTGATACCTACCAAATTACATTTCAAGTCAATATTCGCTCTGGTATTGTGCTCAAGGCCCTCATTACATGTAACAGACAGGAATGGTACACAGTAATTAAGATGATAATGAGTTTAACATTCTTTATATTAGGAAATAATTATAAGCAGCTGACTAGAAATCTCTCTCTCTCTCTATCTCTCTCTCTCAGAAACGCATTGTTACTATACTTCCCGTTCACAACAGGGAAACACGCACTCGATCCCCAGGGCCTGACGATGCGGGAAAGGTTTGGCAATTTCCAATATGGCTCTTTTGTCTTTTGCACTAAATTATAACCTGGCTGGTATTCGACTGGTGGGAGGAAGAAGGAGAGACAGCGAAAAATAACAGACGTCAATGGTCAGTGCTTCGTCAAACTGAATGCCATTACATCATAAAAACGAGAGGACCTCGGCGAAGTAATCCTCATTCCACTAAGGTAAAACCAATCTGAAGTAATTGCGAGGTAATAAT
>NC_089793.1:12972823-12987823 GCF_040412425.1 Macrobrachium rosenbergii | reverse complement strand
TACCTGTCACAGAAACACTGATCGATTACGAGGATTTACCCGACGTCACTAAGATTCGTTCTCAGTCATAAAGAAGGAGACATACCCCTTCCTACAATGGTTGCCACTTCACAGCAGGATGATAACACTTCCTTTCATCTTAATTTATTATATTTTTCATACCATGCACAAAAATATCACTACACGAAGTGTTACTTCCACTAAGGAGGTTTAGGTATTTTGTTCGGTCTGACTATGTGTCTGTTGGTTGGCAGGATCACATGAAATTTCCTATCTGGATTTTTACGAAAATTTCCAGAGTTATTAGATTTGGGGGAAAGACAGGCATGTGAATTTTTTGGGGAGAAGGGAACTTTGGGTACTGGACCGCTCAGCCTCAATGGAGGTACAGGGTCTGGGAATGTTCTTTTTTTTTCTATCTACTGTCCAAGTGTGAAACAATTATTTTTGGCTCCTGAAGTCATACTTTAATATCAAATCAAGACAAACGCCAATAAGAGACCGTAAATTTCCGCTGAGACTCAGGAGTCCGCTTTCTTCCAAGCCAAATATTCACTCCTCCCTAAAAATCTAATCTCGTGTTGCCGGTCACCTTGGGTCAGATTTTCGCAGAAATCGACACTGGGTTTTGGGTAATCTTGCTAACAGACTGATAGGCAGATAAACAAACAAACATGAAAGTTCGAAGCCAACACACCAATAGTCTCCCATGTAAATCCGGATCTTAACCCAAATGTAATTCCTATTTATCACAATCACGTTAAATGACAGATAAACAGACAATTAAAACATAACCTCCTTGTTGGAAAAAGAACAGCCCAATCTTAACCAAAATGTAATACATTTTTAGCATAATCATACTAACGAACAGAAAATCAATAAAAACAAACAAACCGGAACACAACATATCTTCCTTGTCGCAAAAAAAAAAAAAAAAAAAAAAACCTAAGAACATAAACCTTCTCGACGGGGGAAAATAAAAGTCTGCATATGTTCTGTACAGAGGGGAGACTTTGTTTAATAAGCGTAAAAGGCTGCAGAACAGAACGTTTCTGTAAAGAACAGGGAGCTATTTATGTCTCGCAGAAGAGCGAACGACTAAAATTCTAAATTCTTTTCTTTAAACTTTTCAAATTAAATCTTAGAAATTTCACATCCAAAAACATTAGGTCAACTAAAACTCCATTTTTGCCAACGATGTCTATAGATCGGCACATAACCGTTTTCAGTAACACCGAAACTGCTTACTTTGTAAGATAATGAGATTTGAACGACTTTTCCCCAGTCTTCCAAAAGAGTGGCAAAAAAAATTAAGTAAAGATTCTTTAAAACAAATGTAGAAATAATTGTCAAGTGACATCCACTTTCCATGTTTTCTGCGGATGACTAAGATAAATGTATAAAAGGCACGTTAAGTGACAACCAAAATTCCTTGTAAACGCAAAATTTCCCTTTCTTACGACAACAATGTTTAAGCATAAACGTATAAAAATCTCTAAGTGAAGTCATATTATCTTCAGCGGAGGCTCCTCATCAAGAAATGCCTTGAGTGTGCGTTCTTTTCGCGGAGGATTTCAACTTCCTTCCGATGCAAGAGAATTTTAATCTGGGCGAGATGGGAGTAGGTATTTCAGGAATTCCGTCTGCATTTGCTTCTTCATAATTAGCACTAAGTTTTAAAACTCATTAAGATGTTACTCGAGTTATGATGGAACTTTAGACTACTTGAGAGATGAAATTATGGTAATCTGACGCGCTCTGCAACGCATCCGGCAAGACAAAGCACCTGCAATGAAGGTCCAGAAACATAAAGGACGGATTTCGGTGGGAATAACCTCACACGCACGACGTGCGGATACTGTCAAGAATAAACAAATGTATTAACTAAAAGACAGAATATGACTTTAAATATTGAAGGGGGAGTTTCTTTTTTAAAATTGACTTTCGGAAATATAAAACAGATAATTAAACAAATTGAATGATTAATCAATGTGATCAAAATTTAACGTATATCCTTGCAATCTTTTCCACCGTTTAACGCCTCGTATTAAAATGTTTCAAGTAAAAACAATCCTTTAATACTTCCAAACTTCAAATCGACAAAGAAACCGTAAAACACATACACCTACCTATCTAGAAAGCTCGATCATTCCTCAATAGTACCTGGATGACAAACAGTCTGAATTACCACACATTCAAAAGCTTTCAAGTTCAATGACAAAATAACAAATTTTTTCAAAATCATTCGGAGTTACTAACCCCCCTGCGTTTTCTTTGGGGAATAACTATAATTACTGGGCAGGATTTAAAACTCATGTAAATTCTATGTATACATACATACATATATATATATATATATATATATATATATATATATATATATATATATATATATATATATATATATATATATAGCCTATACCCATAAATTATTAAAATGGCAATTACTAAAACATCCAAAACGTTACATCTATTATATACCTCTGATTGTAAGAACAATATTATTTTTACATTTCCACAACTTCTTGTAAATCTGTTTCATTTAGAGCCATAGCTGTGATTACTGGTCAATGAATGCTTTGTGCTAGAGAAATGTTTCCAAAAAGAATCTTTTTCCTAACCGAGTACTAACGCCAAATTTCATCACGAAAAAAGGCTTGCGTAAACATCGATTTCTATCCGGAACTCAAAAGAGCTAAGCTGAGAGCTTTCGGTGGCAGGGGTCGCCTCGAAACCCGTCCACCTTCAGCCAAAGGGAATTTACAGAATAAAACACCTTCCAGGCGCAGTGTAACTCAACACAAAGGAAATTCTCTATCACAAGTCAACTTCTCGCCTGAAAGTTAGCGTCGCGAGACATCTTGAAGTGGGAGTTCAAGTTTTCGAGCGGTCAACTTTTTTTTTTTCACGCGGGGAAAACTATTTTTATAAAGGCAAATGTTTCATATGCAAATCAAAATTTGCCTACAAAGCAGCACTGTGTATGAACTACAAAATATGACAAAAAGAGGACGCCTGGGACTAAAATTCAAATAATTTCAAGACAAAAAATTTATGCCGTCACACATTTGCACGGAAGAATTCTAAGTCAAGTTAAAGGAGTGTAGGAAAAAATTACGATGGAAACCGTTAGCGAGAGCAAAAAAGTTGAGTAGAGTCTGATGTTTGCACAAAAAAAAAAAAAAAAAAACTAAATTAAGATGCTTTTAAATGTCAAGTGACACATTTACATGAAAAACTTTTCTAAAATTCATATTAACATGAGGGTAAAACTCGCTTAGAGATTAAAATTTAGATTGAAAGCGTAATATTCCAGTATAATAATAATAATAATAATAATAATAATAATAATAATAATAATATAAATAATAATAATAATAATAATAATAATAATAATCCTGCTTATAAGCTAAAAGGCAAAACGCAATCCACGGGACGTGAAATCTTGTATAAATAAAACTAAAAAGAAATACGTAAACAAGTGAATAAATAATAAACATTTAGAATAAATAAATAATAAATAATAAACATTTAGAAGATGCAAAGAAATAAGTAAACAAGTGAATAAATATTTAGAAAATACAAAGAAATAAACAAACAAGTGAATAAATAATCACAAAAGTAGAATGGCACTTAATTACACAGTTTTCCAGTTAGAGGGCTGGCAAACTTCTAATAAAGAAAGTGCCCCGTCAACAGCACCAGAACACCCAAGTTTTGCAAGACGAGCGGCAAGCTGTAATTTAAGAGGCTCGGTTACAGAAATCAAAAGCATGAATTTCCTGTTTAATAAAGTTTACAGCAGCGGCTTCGGCACAAAATACTTCGACGATGATTAATGAGAGGGGTCAAACTGACGTTGACAAACTGTCAGTACGGTCGTCGATACACACCTACAATTAATCACCTGTTGGGGGGTCACCCAGAGAATGCCTAGTTCGCTTGCATGGTATTTTGTCAAAACACAAGCAAACAGACACAGGGAAAACATGACCCAACGAAGGTAAAAATAGCAGGAAAACCCCAGTGAAGGAAGGAATTCTCAACAAATTCAACGAAGGGACAAGTATGTTAAAGAAAAAATGTAAGTGCTTCCCATGGAAGAGTGACTTGACACTATGTTACAGAAAAATTTAAGTACTTTCCATGGAAGAGTCGCTTGACACTATATGTTACAGAAAAATGTAAGTACTTCCCATGGGAGAGTGACTTGACACTATATGTTAAAGAAAAATTTAAGTACTTCCCATGGAAGAGTCACTTGACACTATATGTTACAGAAAAATGTAAGTACTTCCCACGGAAGAGTGACTTGGCACTATGTGTTAAAGAAAAATTTAAGTACTTCGCTTGGAAGAGTGACCTGACACTATACGTTCAAGAAAAATGTAAGTACTTCCCATGGAAGATTGCCTTGACACTGTATGTTAAAGAAAAAAGTAAATACTTCCCTTGGAAGAGCGACTTGACACTGTATGTTCAAGAAAAATATAAGTACTTCCCATGGAAGAGTGACTTGACATTAAAGTCGTTGCGACACAATTGCAATATCAATTCAATCAAATATTCAATGAGGCAGTCTATAATAAATATCTAATATTCGTACAAAGGAAATAAGACACTGAAACACGAAACATAGAGCATTCTCATATTACACAGGCGCAGCCTTCTAAAACTACTTAGTACCAGGCCAGTATTAAAGATTTCGTTTTTTCTTGCCGCAAAATGTCTCAAACATCTCAATTGGAATTCCGAAATCAGCTGTTAATACTCGACATTATGAATAAATTATATCCACAAGATACCTGAAGTACTAAAAAATCCATTTCACTGTTAGATACGATATTTAAATTTATGCAATACAAAAGCCTGGCATGATGAATATAGCTAGGTCATTGCTCCCGACAGAACACTGTAATACCGTAAAAATTTGTCCTCAGTCATTTGGGGTACATGTCATTTCTTACCATTTCGCAACTATTTCTCAAGAACTGCTTCAGGCCAATCTCTGACATTCTTATATCAGTGAAGGGGCGAACACCACCGAATGGTTCAAACTTTAGTCAGTTTGGGTTGTAATGTTTCTCCAAAAAAAGGAAAAAATCGGCTTTACACGTTACAAGATCCGCCATTTTGAAAGGAGATACCCCCAGGCCTTGCGGTGGAATATGATTGGAAGTTGAATCAATGATGAATGCAATAATTTGAGGCAAAAGAATAAATTTTCTGGTGAGAGAGAGAGAGAGAGAGAGAGAGAGAGAGAGAGAGAGAGAGAGAGAGAGAGAGAGAGAGAGAGAGAGAGAGTGTGTGCTGCCTTCCTAGTTAAGTCAAAACCCTCCCCGTCCTTTATTTTTTCAAGAGACCTAAAACCTGCTAATGGTAAAGTACAAAATACTAAAATAAAACAAATACCAAAGACAAAGCGGCTCGGTAATGCACAGTTCATACGAAAACGACTTACGCATTACCTGCAGCAAATCTTACACGAACACTAAAACAAAAGAAGACGAAGATGATGACGGAGATGATGATGAGGATAAAACAGCCGGGCTCATCTACATACGAATATCTAACGAGCTAATATTTTTTCCCTCGAGCTTCTACGCAGACCAGCAGTTCCTACATCATTAATCATCTTTTTCCCTTCCCCTTGAAGCTTGTCGACTAATGCAGAATTCCGGCGATAGGAAAAAAAGAAAGGAAAACCCTCGGATAAGCGGCATTTTCAACACGGTACGACGGCTGACTACCTCAAAATAAAAATGAAGCATAAACAACTCTATAATGCCCTACCTCAAAATGAAAATGAGGCATAAACAACTCTATAATGGCACAGAGTAAGAAAGAATTATTGGAGCCTTTGACAACATGCAATAACAATGATTTACATTATGATTTAAATTACGATAGCATAAATAAACAAAGATGACATCATATTCTTTTCTAAGAAATGGAGAGAGTGCATTACTGCAAATTTTACAGCAATGAATACTGTACAGAAGAATGAACTACATTGCATCCTTTGATAGGTGAAAAATTACTTTTGCTGACAGTATACAGAAACACTGAATTACATTACACACCTTGACAGTGTAAAGAAGGAATGAATTACATTACACCCTTAAACAATATAAAAAGAATGAATTATATTTCACCCAATGACAGAGCGTGGGAAGACAATGTACAGGAAGGACAAAATTCCACTACAACCTTTCATAACTTTTACGAAGAATGAATTATATCTTTGATGGCATTTAGGAAGAATGAATTACACTGAACCCCGTGATGCGTAAGAAAACTAAATAAAACTATACCCAAGAAAGTAAGAATTATACATCCATCATAAAAAATTAGGAGTTCTACCAAGGAAATAAAATCTGATGACAAAAGAATTGCGTAACAACAAAAACTGACTTTTTCTTCACAATTACACATGAACATCAACACAAAAGCGAGCAATTCTCTCTCTCTCTCTCTCTCTCTCTCTCTCTCTCTCTCTCTCTCTCTCTCTCTCTCTCTTCTGAAAGATATGAAATCCCATAAACATACAATAATTAAACACAGGAGGGCCTCGACAAGGCAAACCTCACAACCCTCTGGATGAAACCCATTCATCAGATACCTCTCCCTCCGATTCAAATGATTACAAAAGGTCCTTCATCCGCGTAACCTTCCCCTGGGGCCATCCATCTTAACCCCGGTGGCCAAGTGTGACGGAGGAGGCCCTGGGAAACACAACATATGCTCCGATATAGGAGCAACATCTTAAGAATAATCCGTGAAGAAATAGATAGATGAAAGCGTGTAGCGAGACGCCCCGGGATAAAGAAGATGCAGAAAGAACATAAAAAACATGAATTCCACAAAACACGGAGAGAGAGAGAGAGAGAGAGAGAGAGAGAGAGAGAGAGAGAGAGAGAGAGAGAGAGAGAGAGAAGGGGAAGGTGGGACTTTGGCTGATGTTAAATACACAGTGCTTCTAAGAGAAACTATTATTTCAAAATAAATATCAAACGCAGTTTGGAAGATGGAGATACGCATTTGAATATACACAAAGACCTCATATCTAGTATATAATATCTAATATATATATATATATATATATATATATATATATATATATATATATATATATATATATATATATATATCAACTTAAGAGCCCTTTCTTTTATTGAAATAAGTATCGCCATCTTCCAAACTGCTTTTTATATATATATATATATATATATATATATATATATATATATATATATATATATATATATATATATATATATATATATATATATATATATGATTCCCTGACATTTCAACTACAGAGAGAGAGAGAGAGAGAGAGAGAGAGAGAGAGAGAGAGAGAGAGAGAGAGAGAGAGAGAATTTCAATTTTTCATGTCTGACTGTCGTTCTTCCCACATCCACAGCTAAGAACAACGTTAAATCAAGTGTCACCCTTCTATTACATTCCATCAACATTCCATACGCTCGAGTCTAGACGAAGTTATTTTTTACTTTACAGAGAGAGAGAGAGAGAGAGAGAGAGAGAGAGAGAGAGAGAGAGAAATGCTGAAACGTAGTCAACGTGAGTTTGGAAACGACATCAATGATATTACAAAATTAGAGTAACAGCAGCAAAAACAGTTAACACACACACACACACACACACACATATATATATATATATATATATATATATATATATATATATATATATATATATATATATATATATATATATAATTATATAATACATCAGTGTAACAAAAAACAAGACCTGGATGTTTTCAATTAAGTAAAAATCTTACATCCCTAAACTTCCTAACATTATGGATCGCAACGTAGCCTGACTTGCTCTGTACATTTGACTGACGGGTTAACATTCTCCCCCGTCTCAGGGGCCTCGTAGCTCAAATGATCAGAATATGACTCTCAGTAGGCAACTAACGTTCGAAGCCCGAATCAGAAGAGGGGGGATTGATATGGGCACTTCCCATAAAAATCCAGCATGCTTCTGATGACCCGAACAGCGAATGAGGTACTTGTTCGTCAATTTTTGTGGGACCCAGATAGGAGAGAGAGAGAGAGAGAGAGAGAGAGAGAGAGAGAGAGAGAGAGAGAGAGAGAGAGAGAGAGAGGAAACAACAAACGTGAATGGTCACGACTCACTGAAAAGCATACAATAAAATAACAGGAAGGCTTTGATGAGGAAATCCTTACCAAAACAGGGTGAAATCTCTCTCTCTCTCTCTCTCTCTCTCTCTCTCTCTCTCTCTGCAAATTCAATTCTTCAAAAAAAAAAAAAAAAAATTAGGCTACAGAATTACTGAATGTAATTCGAATAGTTAGTGGTGAGTAACGGACGAAAATTCCCATTTGTCGAAAATTAAAATGACTTACTATATTCAAATCTAGTGATATTTAATTTTCATGCTTATGGCCTTATAAAAATTCAATTATTTAAATGACCAGGATTTTATTAAACTCTGCCCAATATACGGTATCCAGCGCCAGCATATTCTCTCTCTCTCTCTCTCTCTCTCTCTCTCTCTCTCTCTCTCTCTCTCTCTCTCTCTCCGGATTAAAGTAAGGAGAAAGGGAGACTACAATGGCCCAGTGTTTCCTTCAAAGAGAAACAATGGGTTAAAACAGACCAAGGTCTTTCTCTCCCCCAAAAATAAAGCTGACTGATCCATAACAGCGTAAGGGAAGACAATCGTCGCCTTCAACATGACACCCTGGGGGTGGACGGGCCGGCTGGGGAGGAGGGGAGGGAGGGGCAAGGAACAAAACAGGAAATAGGTCTAAGAGTCTGTGCACATGTGCTTTAAGGTCTGCTGCGGGAAAGAAAGGTAGCAACGCTTCCACGAGAATACTTGTGTCATCTCACGGAGAGAAAGAGAGAGAGAGAGAGAGAGAGAGAGAGAGAGAGAGAGTATCGACCCAGAGCCCACGGGTTTATTCCGACACGTAGCCTGCAGGAACCACCCTCTCAGCCAGCCCACTCCCGACAAAGGCACACCCACCAACGTGCTCTTCTCTAAAATCGGGAGGGCCTACCCAAATCCTTCTCGAGATGTTTTAATAATAAAAATAACAATAATTAATATTAATAATATCCTTTATTTCAGCTCAGGGCCATATACATGGAATATATGCAACCACTCCATCGATCTGCACTGCACTTACATATGGAGAGAGAGAGAGAGAGAGAGAGAGAGAGAGAGAGAGAGAGAGAGAGAGAGAGAGAGAGAGAGAGAGAGAGAGAGAGAGATCGACACCCCAAAGATGATGAAATAAATTCTGTGATTAGTGCTCCTAAAAGAATAAAAATTTACACACCAAGAACCTTCTGGAACGTTCATAACACCAAGAACCTACTGGAACGTTCATAACAAACGGGAAACATTAAAATATAACAGCACACGAAATGAATAGATATAACCAAGAAAACTGTGAGAGAATAATGAAAGCATTCACCTTCCTTGATATTAATACTCATAAAGACTGGCACTCAAAAAGAGAGTCACCGGGTAAGTTGCACCTTGGAATTTCCACTGTAATCCAAGTCCTTCAGTTCTTTACTGTGTCTTGAGAGAGAGAGAGAGAGAGAGAGAGAGAGAGAGAGAGAGAGAGAGAGAGAGAGAGAGAGAGAGAGAGAGATATGGTTATTTGATAACAATCATAACAGCAACTTACAAAGACTTCAAACACTGCATATTGTTTACCGTAGAGGGAATAATTACCTAAACAGAAGCAATAACAATAGTCGTTAAGATAAAAAAAAAAAATTGCAAGAAAAATCCGACGAAGCTCCCTCTCAGTACCGAAGAAGCAACAGAGAAGAGTCAATGAAGCTACATCTGAAAGACAAACTAATCGGGTTATACCTGGAGGGATAGGTGATAAATTTGCATATCCAGACGAGAATCATTCCACAGCGCACACCGTGTTATCTAATCTTCTGAATAAATGAATGGATCTGTCGAGCAGTACTTGATTCAATTCATTCATTCAAATGATTTGATGTTATCACTCAGTGCGCTTTAGGGGAACATATTCAACTCGATCAACATCCCCTTTGTATCCGGATAATTCGCGATGAATACCCCTCTTATAAATTGACTCGCCTTCACGATGAACAATAAAGGCGCATTGCCCGTCAAAAAACGATGCTTCTCTCACTCCCTGTCCCTTCTGAACTGTCTGCATGTCTGTCTGTCTGTCTGTCTGTCAGTCAATCAGTCGAGGGAGATGTGAATAATCACCTCTGGCGTCGCTGAAAAGCCCTTCCTTAATTCCCCTTTTCCTCAGAGTAAGATCCCTTCACTTTCACTTCATCCAATCTCATAAAAGGGAAGCAAATCCCATACTCGCTTCGGCACACCTTTCTCCCAACTCTCCCCAAACCCCGCCCCCGCTCCTCACCTTCCCCCTTCCAAACCCTTCCACATCAGCTATGCAATTCTGCAAATGGGAAAGAGATCAAATGACAGGTCTTCTCATTTTACTTTTATTCTGGGGGATTTACGCACGTGCCCATCATCATCATCTCAAAAGAGAAATAAAAGGCAGAGTTCAGTGTGTGCAGGTCTGATGACTGTGCAATTATATGTCCAACCCTCTTCCCAACACACACACACACACATGTATATACTGTGTACATATACTGTATAATATATATATATATATATATATATATATATATATATATATATATATATATACATACATATATAAATTATATAGTTATGTATATATCTATAAATATCTATATATCTACATATAATATATATATATATATATATATATATATATATATATATATATATAAAATACAAATATATATGTGTATATATATATATATACAGTATAATATATAAATACATATACGGTATATATATACATATATTAACACACACACACATATACACACACACACACAGTGCCATTTCCTTTCTGAGCGGCTGCTAGTCCCATACTCACCGCCACCCTGGTTGCTTTCTAACAAACTCCACTAACTAACAGGTACATAATTCACTGCTTATGTTACCAAAATCTATCTATCACTCTATCTGTAAAGTGTGCGAGAGCGTGAGAGGAAAAAATCGTTAAAAGTCGCCTTTTGTGGGTTTTCAAGATATGAACTTGTATCTTCTCACTTCACGGAAATAACTCCCGCTGACTTTCCAGATGGCATTTTACTCATCTGGAAGAAGAGAACTTCAGAAATTCGAGCTCAACATGATTGTTACCAAAGAAGAATCACACGCAAAATAATAAAATAAAATGAATAAAAACCTATAAACTCAATCTATAATGGAAAACTGAAAGTGATATTAGATAAAATCACTGAAATATTAAAAACCAATCCATGCAGGATATGACTCCCTCAATAACAACATAAAAATAAACCATCTAAACCAGACAGATTACCCCGAACACTTGGGAAAAATTACTGCCCCAACTTTATCTATACCCCGTAATTGACAAGATATGGTATCGGAAGTCAAGGCAAACCTCACGTAATTTGACAACTACGCACGTGTCAGCCATCTGTTGGCAATGACAGTGGTTCGTTATGTCTTCCATGTGTCTAGGGTAAGGACTGGGTAGCCCTAACTCTCCTACCCTCGCAATCACCACTCCAAAACATCAGTGGAGTGACTTGCATTAAAGCTAATTGCTGAGAAGTAAATTCAGCCACATCCACCATCATTAGGGAATGTTTTTTTCACGGGGAAAAATATGCATAATCAGCAAAGTCATTAACCGACCGGCATTTTCCACAATGGTGACCACCACCTCATTTGGCCACTAAAAGTATGTATTTCTTAATGAAGGCTTCTTTAATTGAGTTTCTGATTCTTCAACATCGACAAAAATATATGAAAAATAAACAGCGAAAAAAAACATCACTTTAGATGAACTAGGATGTCTAGAAGATCTAGTTAAGTGATGAGTGATGTTCTATGGGAAAAATAAACATCATATCCTTTTCATCAGCACTTAAGAATCATTTTCTTCAGCACCTAAGTTAAGAATCATTTCAATTTAACAGATCAACACTTGATTTCTGACTAAAGCCAGTCTCAATCAAACATCAATCAACATGCCTTTCCTCTAATCAACAGAACACCGGGAACTTGATTGCTGGGCACTTTTAAAAGTGTCTAAGCAAAGTTATTGCTCTGCATACCCATTACTTTGCCTAAGACGACTGACTCAACACACACACATAAATACTTGCAGTGTTTCAGTGAGGAACATTTATATTCTTTAAAGAACTTTCTTTTGCGACCACACCAATCTCAGAGCAACGCAAACTTTAATCCCATTGCAATACTTCTCACCGAAAAATATAAAGACAAATGAAGAAGGTCTCTCTCTCTCTCTCTCTCTCTCTCTCTCTCTCTCTCTCTCTGAGTTGGTGAATATTTTTTAAAGCAACAAGAACAAAAACTCCAAAGAAATGAACCGTTTGTACGATAAAAGGGAAAGCGAGATGCACAACCGAAAATAAATGTACCGTAACCGCATGCCTTCAGTAAATTAACTTAAATTTATGACTGGATTCCCACAGTTAAATGTCAGGCAAAGTTAAAATTATGAGGACAGACGTCACTCGGCAATACGTTTTACAAAGTAATAAAAGAATATTTCGTCCCTTACTATGGAAATTTGTTTGTGTGCTCTCATCCACATGAACGCACTGACTGTCAGGCCGATTCTGGACGCCTGCAAATTCTACTCAGCCACATGCGCTTACATCCAAAAAATATACAATAAATGCATAGTGTGTAGCGTAAATTTTTACAATGCAACGCATTATACGAGTAATGTATGCAGAGAAAATATCCGAAACCTTTAACCAAACTATCATGCTATAACAAATTCACAAATACTGCACATCCATACATGTATTTTGCACTTGCAAAACGTTTTGATGCAAATCATAACACAACGTAAAAAGTGTCGTCACAGCTTCGAAACTGCTAGGAAAAAAAAATGAGAGAAGCTGCGGTCTTCGTTGCAATGGAAAACAATATTCTCCGATTGATTACCAGCAGCAGGGTTGGGGCGGAGCCGAGACGAGAGGAAGGGAGTTTGGGGGGTTGGCCCTGGTAAGGAAAGGGAGGGGTAACCAAGACGTGTACGTAAGGAGGTACGTGGGTGAGGAGTGTGAGAGATTAAGGGTAAGTGCGGTCCTTCAAACGGCCACTAATTGCCAATATTCGCTACTTCAGACACGGCAGCCAGACAGAGAGAGAGAGAGAGAGAGAGAGAGAGAGAGAGAGAGAGAGAGAGAGAGAGAGAGAGAGAGAGAGATAAGATATAGCGAGTTTCCTTAGTACTTGTCCCTGCTCTTTCTAATTCATAGGAAAGAGGGACAAAAAGTGCTTTTTTAATCGCTCACGAATCCATACAAATATATACCGTGGGAAAATTCATTTTGGACAAATACCATATCACAAAAATGAATATATATATTTTTGAAGTTACTCCAATGGAAAGCGGCGAATTAAATTATATATACTGTATCGACGGAAAAACATTGAAGCAAAAATATTACAAAATACGTCGAACAAACGAAAAATGAAAATGAAAAACAATGTGTGATATACAAAAGCCCAAAAATATTAAAAATACCACGAACTGCACGAACCACATCAGTGCACTATATGAACGCGTTTAATTCTTATTTAATCCACTGACATATTCCATCTACATAAACTGGGCATACATTTCAATAAGACGTCAGTCAAATTTATTTTGATGTCAGTGCATTCGTTCATTTTTTCAGATATCACAGAAGCGTAAAAATAAAAAGTGAAAGAAAGAAATAGAAAACTCACCGCTAAAGAGAATACGATGAAAAGTACAATGCTCCGCGAAGTTTAAAAAACAATGGTAGTTTTGAAAAGTGAGTGCAGGGATGGTAACTGAAGAATGAATGCGTATGAGAAATTAAGGGTGAATACACCAACTTACAGGGCGAGCGTACCCGCGCGCTCGCCCGCACACACACACACACACAAATACACTCACACAAACGTACGAAACGCATGTTTGTCTTTATAGTTCAGTAAGTAAACTCATATTTATGACTCTAGATTGCTACAGTTAAATGTAAGGCAAACTTAAAATTATGAAGGCAGACATTATTCGGCATTATTATCTACAAATTTAATTCCTCCCTTACCATGAATATTTATTTGCTTCGATGCTCCCGTCCACCATGAACACCTACAGTATACAGCATATTTTTTAAGTCGACAACAAATTCTACTTAAATACAAGTAAAAATATGTAATATATGCAAGATGTCTTTGGTTCCCAAGCCCGGCGGAACGCCTCGGGCACGTTGCGTTAAATCCCACTTTGGCTCTGTTGACCTAAGCGGTAAATTAGGTACCTGGGTGTTAGAAGGTGGTAATGAATCGCAACCAGGGAGAAGATAAGCTTAGGGCTAAATGCTAAATCCCCCTCCCAGGAGACTTCAAAAACCGGGAGCGAACGGGTTCTGGACTACCTCTGAAAAAGTCTGGTAGCAGAGACGTAAAGAAAATTCGCGGCAGGTCAAATCGATCCAGTATTCTAATTTCATTCATTGTAAATATTAGTGTTTTTCCCAAATGAAAATACGCTGGCGTTGAAATTATGATACTCTTTCAGAATACGGCACAAGAAAATGCTGCCAGTAAATAAAAAAAAAAAAGAGAATAATTTTTCCGACGAAAAATGCTGATAAATAAAATATATTGAAAGCAAAAATGTAAGAGGAAGGACACCATAGGAGCCTTTCTCGTGCGAGCTTAAGTAGAGTAAATGTAAATATCCTGACATTTTTTCGGTGTCTGTGGGTTGGATGGATCAATTTTTATAACCGTAACATGGATAAAAAAAAAAATAATCAGTCCTGCCTCCTATACTCCACAAGCCGCATACAACATTTACAGTACGGAACTAACATCAGTTATGCATCCAGAATTCGAAAATG
>NC_089793.1:12932823-12970323 GCF_040412425.1 Macrobrachium rosenbergii | reverse complement strand
GCTTTCTCCTGCCTACAACTTTTCGGATTAACTGCTACTTTCTCCTAGTCCGCTAGGAGAAAGTAGCATTTAATTTTCCGAGTACATGCTTCTTTCCCCTTGTCTACTAATTTTCGGATTAACTGCTTCTTTCTCCTGGTCTACTACTTGTTATCTGAGCAACTTCTCTTTACACTCCTTCCTACAAGTGCAAACCATCACTATGTTCGAGTCGAGGTCTCAGCCTGTAAAATCACTGCCTTTTACCGATAAATCTCGGCATCTTCCTCCTCTTCAAAATCTCCTCGGTTTTCTTTCTTAAGTGCCCACTTTCCTGTCAACAGGAAATTTCCTACACATGAAGGTAAGTGGTGAAAAATATTATTTATCGTGAAAAATATTATTTATCAAGACTTTAAGACGGAGGAGTTAAAAATCTGAAAGCAAAATATCCGTAATCCTGAAAGAATGTAACAACAAAATAGCCCTTACTTGAATCCAACATGACAAATTCTAACGCATTAACATGAATAAATTTGTAGGCAATATCTGCACAAACACTTCCCAAAGTTATTAAAATCACACAAGGAAATGCGTGGGTTTTTTTCCTTCTCCCCAAGGCATAGCAGACAGAAGAGCATACTAGGACGCGAGACCATGACCTATAACATACTACCTAGAAGTTCAAGCATTCATTCACAATTATAAAATTGATTTTTTAATCGCCAAATGCAACGCAACAATCTCTTTTATAATAAATGAAAGGAGGGAAACAGACCTTTTTAGTTTTCTGTAAAAAACTATTGTGCTCCTTTGTCTGTCTGTCCGCACATTTTCTCTCCGCCCTCAGATCTTAAAACCTACTGAGCCTAGAAGGCTGCAAATTGGTATGTTGATCATCCACCCTCCAATCATCAAACATACCAGATTGCAGCCCTCTAGCCTTCGTAATTTTTATTCTATTCAAGTTTAAAGTTATCCATAATCGTGCTTCTTGCAATGATACAGAACAGGCCACCACCGGGCAGTGGTTCAAGTTTCATGGGCAGCGGCTCATACAGCATTAAACCGAGACCACCGAAAGATATGTCTATTTTCGATGGCCTTGATTACAAGCTGTAGCGGCTGTACAGAAAACTCGATTGCGCCGAAGAAACTTCGGCGCATTTAATGGCTGTTAATTCATGGATATCGAATTCGAATTAAGGAGAAATTATGCCATGCTAGTAATGAGTGTCTATAAAATTTTAGGAGAAAAGGCAAACAACGGCCTCGTTCGTCTTACCTATTTACAACATAATTGCCCTGAAAATGTTTCGCAATTTTTTCCTATCAGTTTTACTGTACAGAATGATTTCTCTCTATTTCCCGCGAACCCGCTTAAATTTATAGGATTGTGAATTTCAGAATTTGTATAAAATAAAAGAGACCAAAAACCCGGAAATGCGCATTACATATGATTGACATCGTATAATTGGATAGCCCTCCAATTCTTTTTTTTTTTTTTTTAACCGAAGCTTTGAGAATTTATTTGTAAAAGGATGTCTGACACCTGACTAGATACCACACAATAAAAAAAAATTCAATAATTACGAAAAATTGGAACATTTCGTACATTCTTGTTCCAGAAAAAATCTCTTGCATCTGTTATGAGTTATATATATTTTTAATTTCATCGGAAATGGGAATACCCTTTTACTGTGGGATAAGAAGTACCCTGCTACATTACGGTACCTACTTTATGCTGCGCGGGTCATGGAACGCACTAACCTTAAGAATATATCTTATAAATACTATATAGCAATAAGTAGAGATCTTGACTGAAATAAATCAATCACAGGAACGAGAAAGCTCAAGGAATTTGTGGAGAATCTCTCCCTTTAATAACCATCCAAATATAAAGGTAAAGTAACGCAAAACTTTCGTACAGAAGCTTTAAAATTATCCACTGTATTTGGGACGTCTAAAGCCGACTTTGTTATAAATTAAAAAAGCTTACCTTAAAATGGCAAAAAAATAATTGCAAAAATCTTTTCAGCAAAAATGAATTTACTCGCTTTGTTTAGCTTCCCAAAATAGCATTCCATTTCTCAGAATAAAAAAAAAGGCACAAAACAAGAATGGGGAAATACTGTCCAATTTCACCGGTCATTTTTTAACGGAAAACAAAATTATATATTTCAAGGTTATCTTGTTAATAAATATTTTCATTCTGTTCTGAAGAAGCCTAAAATGAATTCTCAAAACTCGAGGTAAGCAGTTTGGGAGAACACTAAACAATTGGAGTAACGTCCAAGGTTCGCCAAATCATTTTTCCATGTCGCATAAAATGAGGCGGTTTGACAACGGTTAAGGCCTAGCCGGGAATGGGGGAGGGTGGGAAGGCTCCCTCTTCCCCCAAGTCCGTCCCCCCTATCACGCAATGACGGGATCCAATTTAGCGACAGCTCAGGGGATTCAGAAGGTGTGCTCGACACAAGATGAGGTTCCGGGCACTGAATCATAACGAATCAGTCTAGTGTGCATGCACAACCCCAGTATATGCTATCAGATTAAAAAGGATAACATGTTACCAGAATATCGTACGTCTCATGTACACACACACACACACACACACACACATATATATATATATATATATATATATATATATATATATATATATATATATATATATATATATATACACACATATATATATAAATATTCACATATTATAAAAAAAACTCCCTTCAACCCAGCAAAACGAAACCCGGTAGCCCAAGATCTCCCCCTCCATTCCAAAATCAGAAGACATCCCTGAATGCAGCTTACAAACCGGTGGGGGGGGGGGGGGCCTACCCTACCTGAGCCCTAATGAATGAAAGCAGAAATTCATGAAAGACCAAACGAACCATCAAAGCGTTTCCACCCTTCCCTTCCCTTCCGCCTGTGTGCTGTGAGAGTACCGTCAATGAAGTTCTGACCGAACCCGATACAGAGGAATATTTGAGGAATATCTGAGGAATATCTCCTAGTTACCCTTCTACCGTCGATGGACAAAATGTTTGTGTGCGAAGCAGTCTCAGGGGAGAGCTGAATTAATGGAATTTCCCCCCTTCGCTTCGACGCCGATAAATTCAGTTCTCCTTTGCTATTCATGCTGCGAACGTCTCCAAACACAGGCTCTATGGATGGTGATCAGTTCTACTATAGTTTGGTTAGATGCGCAAGAAAACATTCACTATGTTATATATATATATATATATATATATATATATATATATATATATATATAATATATATATATATATATATATATATATATATATATATATATATATATATATATATATATATATATATATATATATATATATACATAATCAACTCAGAAAATGTATAGAGAAATAGTGCAAATTGTACTTATATATAAATTGGGGTTATTTAATTTTTATAAAAATATATTGCAACCATATAGCTTTTAAGTTAATTTTTAAACATTAATATCCTCGCCTTTAAAACGAAAGTAGAAGATGAACTTACTTTACTACATCGTCTATTCAATCTAAATTATCAAGAACTTGTTCTACGTAAATATTCTTTTATACTATACGTACCCTTCAAAGGCCTTATATAATTTAAAAACTTGGTGCCCAAACACACAAACAGAATAACTAACCTACCTGAAGTGTTCAAATGATCAAAAGAATTCAGTGTAAATCCAATAACTGGTAAAACTAGTCAAGCATCTGCATAACGCATTGGTTTCAGTAACTCACCAGAAATAAATTAATAAAAAAATTCCTGGCATTAGAAAGAAGTCAAATCCCTTCCACCGTCGATAAGTTCGCAAATCCCCGTTTCCGTTTCCACTTTCTGTCCATCTAACTGACGTTTGCACAGAAAAAAGCATTAACTTATAAAAACAAAAAAGCCCGGAAAAAAAACAATAAAAAAGGAATTAAAAACACCTGAATTTACCAGACATTAAAGCCAGAGTGTAACATAATAAAAAGGCGCACCTCTACTTTTCCCACCCGTAAAAAGCGTGCGGCAGCAGCGATACAAAATATCGTTAATGGCGCAGAGTACGCAGAATGACGTCCCGCAGTGCTCATAAAAACCTTATTTTCATTGGTATAAGTGGCTCGTTAGAGCAAGTCTTCAACGGACCGTATTTCCCGAAAAATTTGTTTGCGCTCGGTGTCCAATGGCTTGGCCCTTATCATAATGCTGCATCAACGGATGAGGAAGAAAAAAAAAATGAAAACAAAAAACCCTTTTAAAACGGTGACCATTAATGCTGCATTAAAGAGATGAGAAACATTAGAAGGGTGATCATGAAGGCGATTACGTACTTAAGAGAGTGAGTCGATATGCGTGCTTGGTTGACCTTATGACGTTGATTCAAGTTGTCACACTCGTACATGTATGTATGTATGTTTGTACGCATGTATGTGCATATATATATATATATATATATATATATATATATATATATATATATATATATATATATATATATATATATATATATATATTACATATAACCAGCATGCATTCATGTTCTCTTTATGAATTAATTCTCATTCTCATTCGATAATACTAACTGAAACCAACAAAAGAGAACAGGAAAAGGAAAAGGAATAAAGGTTAACCCTGAATAAAGGCGAAAAGAGGCCTTTATTTCTCACTATTTTTCTATAAGTACTATTTCGGCCACTGTTCTTTGAAGTTCAGACGACAATTTGCCCCCCCTCCGAGTCGGCATCTTAACAGCCACCAGGTTACCTTTCCCTTATTCACTGAAGAAATCGGTACTTCTCTTGGGAGCACAAACTTCAGTGACTTACCCTCCTTATATTCTCTTTCCCGTCGTCGCTTTGCTGAACCTTCCTTTCTTTAGAAGACAAGTTTTCTATCTTTTCCTTCCTGGGTGAATCAACACTCCATTTTCTTTCTTCTTTTTTGTCTGGGATAGAAAAAGGTAGCAGATTGCCAGTCCCAATGACCTTGGCTCTCGAAACAATCAGACCAGCTGTTTAATATAATTAAGTCAGGAACAAGTTCAAGTCACATCGAATAATGAAAGAGATAAGACAGAGACACCGAGGAAAACCTTCCATTCACTCATCAGCTACTTGAAAATATACACGTCGATGGGAGAGGAAAAGGAACCGATAAAATAAGACACGGTCAAAACCCTCATCATATACATAAGTGCCTTGCAATGACAGTTCTATCTGCGTCGTTTGAAAGATTATGACCATCAGGCATTACGAAATACGTGTGCGCAAAACTGTACGAAATTATTACATGCAGGTTTCTGTCTACCAAAAGTTCATAGTATATGGTAAACATATAATTTCCCAAGTATGTAAACATGAGTATTTGTGCAGACATATTCGTGCATTTATCTCTCTCTCTCTCTCTCTCTCTCTCTCTCTCTCTCTCTCTCTCTCTCTCTCTCTCTCTCTCTCTCTCTCTCTCTCTATATATATATATATATATATATATATATATATATATATATATATATATATATAATGTACTTACAAACCTGTTTCTAATATGCTGAGTTTCTAACCAGATGGATGGAAATGAGAAAACAAAATCTTAAAAAGTATTAACATCATATGTTCTCTGGAACCTTGTTCACAGCCTGATAAAAAGCGTATACATCTATGCACCATTCATTACAGCGTACAGTTAATTGCAAAACATATATTAGCGGCAACAGATACGACGCATAAAAATGGGCATCAATAAATTCACTCGTGGAACTGGTATTTCAAGGCTTGGGTTAATTTCGGAAATAAAATTATTTTAACAAATATAAAATTTTTACACATACATATACATAAATACATACATAAGATACATATATACTGTATATATAATATATACATATATATTATATATATATATATATATATATATATATATATATATATATATATATATATATATATATATATATATATATATATATATATATATATATATATATATATATATATATATATATATATATATAAGGATACTGGCTTGATATTAATTATTTTGTATAATTTTTGTGAATATAAAAAGTCACCTTTGTGTAAGTGATGAAAAATTTATATATATATATGTATATATATATATATATATATATATATATATATATATATATATATATATATATATATATATATATATATATATAATGAATGAGCAAGGCTGCTAACGCTTGCTGAAGGGCTGCCCAATAATTCCAAGCACAAGTTCACTGAACCAGGTTTCACTCATTGCAAAAGGATCATCCCAAAGGAAGACCCTCTCTCTCTCTCTCTCTCTCTCTCTCTCTCTCTCTCTCTCTCTCTCTCTCTCTCTCTCTCTCTCTCTCTCTCTCTCTCTTTGACCACAGCTTAATGGATATTGGCCTACAGCCAGTAGAGAAACATATAAGCCTAACCTACTTTCTGTGGAGAAAGAAACAATATCGAGGAAAAACAAGAGTACCAGAATGTACATAATGTCCGTAAAGTTTCTGGGCTTATTCGGGCAGAAGAGCTTCTTCAAAACACTGTTATTAATCTCTTCCTTCTTCAGCTTTTGTTATATGGCTGGACTTTCAATAAACTACAAGGATATCCTTCATATACATTTACTTGCATCTGGAGATTAGGAAAAACACTTCTTCACTAAGAAAAGTTTTGAGTTACTGCTACCACTTGAGTAGAGGTTTTATGACAAAAATCTTAAAAACCTCAAATAGTTTAGGTCACCTTTATGACAACGATCGAAGACCAATCTTTTCACATTTTGTTGACCTAGTGATGATGAAAACAGACTTTTTTTTTCTTTAAACGCTTCCTCTTAAACATCCGCACTTTTAAGCAGGTGTTGTATCAACTGTACTAAGAAGTACATTAATTACCTGATGAATATTTACTAAGAATAATGGGATATTTTCTCTACCGTAAATACCTCTTTGTAATATGTTTACATGCATATATATATATGTGTATATATATACATACATACACACACACACACACACACACACACACACACAATGTTATATAAAGTGAACTGTACTAAGCATTGTCTAAATATATATATATATATATATATATATATATATATATATATATATATATATATATATATATATATATATATATATATATATATATATATATATATAATCCTTAGTGCAGTTCAATTTATACAATACCAGATTAATAACACAGATCTTGAAGGAATGAGATGAAACGGCGAAAGGACAAGTATTTTCAGCATCACTATGTAAAATAGAGTCAGTGATGACAATATCACCAACGCCTCACGAGCGAGACCTCAATTTCATCCCAGAGGGAGGGGAACGATTTACGCCCATTTCCGGTCAAATTTATCATGGATGTTGGTCAACGCAAAAAGGGTTACCTGACAGCTGGTCGACTGTGGCAGTCGCTGCCAGTATGAGGAGGAAGATTTTCTGATTACCAGAATGGTAACACCTGGAGTCAATCCCTCGAAAAAGGGAAGTGGAAAATAATAACAATAACACATAAACAAGACTTGAAAGATGTTTATCGCCGATCAGAAAATGAAACCCAACATTCAACACCCTGGATTAGGTAACATATCATAATCTTTTACAAGGAAAATCAAAGGTATATTAAACAGATAAATCATGCAATTTTCAATTACTGGATACCGATTACGGCTTAGGACTTACAAAAGTCTAAGGTCACAACAAACCACGTTTTATTTCAACCCAACTGTTCTGTACCATTATTTAAGGAAAAACAACGTATTTCCTTGTAACACCATTCGCTCCTAAAATTTGCGAAACTAAAAGAACGCTTTGAAATCTAACGGTTCCAGAAGTATCAAATATTTCCCACAAAAATGAATAATAAAATAAATGAATAAAACCGTAGTCAAGATAACTGCAGGATATTTAAACTTTCAGACCAGGATACTGATTTTGGTGTCATTTAAATGCCAAAATTTTTTCTTTACTGCAAAATGTCCGAAAAGTAAATTGCTCTCTCATGAATACGTCAATGTGATAAAGTGAAGTGGTCGAAAAAGAAAGTTTCTATACTCATCATTAATAAATACTCGTTAAAATTAAACTGAAAAAATCTACATTATTTTTGCAAAATTACGAAAAACTGCCTTCCCGACGACATATAGTTTAGCGCTTTGTATGGCATCTGGTGTACATCAAAGTGTGTAAAATTAGTTTTCATGCTAAGGCATTCATTTCTGGGAGATTTTCGAATAGCTACACTTGATTGTAACAAGTTAAAAAAGCAAATAAAAACATAAAAGTTCCATATTACGCGCTGAAATTAGCTAAAAAATTATGAATTAAAATAACTTTTTCTACCTCACCTTAAAAACGTTGGCAAAACATATGCTGAAACAGATATATAAATATTTTTAACATTTAATGGTACCAATGAAACTCAGCATCTAAAATTCTGTTCATTAACGTTCGTACAAAATAGACCACTTCTATTACAGTCCACATTAAAAACAAATATCTCACATAAGCACTGAAAGCAACAGTGCAATAAACGTAACAAGAAGCACCATTATCTTAAGCTTTTAGGATTTCTGTCGCAAATATCTCTCTCTCTCTCTCTCTCTCTCTCTCAGGATCTCCTATACTAATAAATTACGAAGCAGCAGGCCGCAGCTATTCCACCACTCGATGACTTACGGCAATCACGGCTTTCCAAGGGATTACCCGCTTGTTATCCGCAATGTGCAAAGTAAACAATGCCTCCCGACATTTATCACGCATTTCAGTACATCACTGAACCCAGCAACGTGATGAGACCGGGTCTCCTGATTGCAAATGGGGACGGAACTGTAGAATGACTTACACGAGGAATGACTCGGAATGACTTCGTCACTCGCTGGCAGAGTATAAATTACGAACTACAAGGAATGTAACAGAAGCATTCGGCTCCGGCTGTCAATCAATTTGGAAGACCAGACATGGCGTGACATATAGATGAACCGTTTCAATTAATAATTATAACTATTGATAATTGTAACTGCCATAGTTATTTAGTTTACTAATATAAAATGCATATACCTGGGATTCTTGTAACATCTCTTGTCATACACACACACACACACACATACACAACACACGCGCGCGCGCGCGCAGCATTAAAGTGGGTTCGAACTTCAATACAGGAGGAAATTTCTGCATATTTTCCCCGTATGGATCTTTTGCTTGAAGTGGTAAGGTTTCAGAAAAGGTGAATTACACTTGAGAAGGTACGTTACACTTGAGAAGTTAAGGTGTCACTGCGGCTATTACTAATACATATCAACCTCTGAAAGATGCACAAGTTTATGAATCCCACTTAAATAACTGAAAAAAAAACTGATTACGGCTTCACTTTGCTGAAAAAAAAGAAAAAAAAAGAAAGATGCTATACTGAAGAGAAAAGACACGATCTGATGACATCCACTTTGGAATCTTCTCTATATGGATTTCTCGTTTACCCTCAAAACCTTATGAATGTTGCAACAGCACAAGCTCGTGAAAGAAAATACTCATAAATATATGAAAAAATACAGCTAATACGCTGGGGTAATATATGAGAAGGTTGATCAAAACACCAAGTCCCGATCCTATGGACGTTACGTACTATTCCGAACTCGGACCAAGTTTCTGTAAGGATATAGGAAACACTTTCAGAGTGTGGCACCGGGTTAGACGACGGTACGACGGTAAGCCTCAACGAAAAGTTCATCTAAAAACTCCCATTTTTTGTTATACAAATATACACAAACAAGATACCATGGGCCTACTGGCATTATTTTGCTTTGTTTATAAGACCGTGATTCCTACGAAAAAAATTTCTTCAATTTTGCTTTCTAAGCAGCAAAAAGTCGAAGCAGCAACCACTTCGACATGCTTCACACTTTAACATAAATACAATTAATATCATGACATTTAAACGCACTCACTTCTTTGTTCAAAGCCTCTCTAATTCCTCCTCGTTCTTAATTCTTTTTCCTAAGCCCTCTAATTCCTACCTTAATATTTAAAGAACGCTCCCTTGCAGTTAACGACCTCTAAATGTACCAGGTCTTTTTCCTTCTGGGTCTCTCTTATTCCCCACATTTGAAGAAAAAACATTTTGAAATGTTATATTCACAGCTATAAAGAGATATTCCTATCAAAAATAAATATCAGATCTCTTCTGCATATATACAAATAGCTTACAAAAACAGGTAAAAAATACCCATTATTAGAACAATTAACTATAATAATAAAGCTACTATGATATTTTTGATTAATTCAGCACGAACTGAAAATCCAGTACAGGGAAGAATTCCAAAATCAGCTTTCCAAAACAGTAAATCCAGATAAACCTAATAACACCGCCTATACAGTACAGTGAAAGAGACAAATACCAGTGACGTTAGAATTTACGTGTGGACAGAGCCACACAAACATTACACTACCAACCTTGCAATACAAATGCACCAATAAATATGCAAGCGCTTGACTCACCATCCATTACAACTCCCCTACCCGACGAGTATCAAATAGACGTAAAAATAAGGAGACGAAAAAAATTTCATACTCTACTCTGGTGAAGCCGCAGTGCTGCTCTTTCCAGCGATGAATGGAGGAACAGATCACTTACCTGAAAAGAAAAAGGAAACATGTTTGAACACAAATACGCAGTGATGATTTTCTACTTCTAACTTATGTTTATGGCAAAACCGTAATCCCACTCTATTCACAATCAAAACGGTATATGTATGTGCGTATACAGTATACATACATACATATATATATATATATATATATATATATATATATATATATATATATATATATATATATATATATGTGTGTGTGTGTGTGTGTGTGTGTGTGTGTTGCGTGTGCATATATATAAAATATATAAATTATATAAATATATATTTTATATATATATATATATATATATATATATATATATATATATATATATATATATATGTGTGTTTGCATTGGGCACATGTATGTATGTATGTATGTATGTGTAAATATATATATATATATATATATATATATATATATATATATATATATATATATATATATATATATATATATATATATATATATATATATATATATATATATATATATATATAATTCATAGATATACTCAATACGCAGAGATATGTACATAAGTAAACATCGTACAGTCCTACGTAAGTTCGCAAAAAAGCACGAAAAATACCAGAGTGACGATAAAGGCATTTTTCCATCTCTGCAGCGCGCAACCATTAAATTATCTCTTGTGTCATATTCCAACACGCGGTCGTAAAGATTTACATGGAATCGTTGCCACTATAAACAAGTCTTGCTCATGATAAACGAATATATGGAAATGTCTGTATATAAACATACAAATATTTACATACACATACACACACACACACACACACACAAATACATTTCCCCGGCGAGCCGGAAAGCATTAGCCACACTCCGTTTGATCCTATTGTGCCCCTGCTGTTGTTGATGTAAAATTAATTATACACATGGAAGTGAGTCGAATATGTTGGATTGCAATCAGTGTGGAAATAATGATGCTATCAACACATCGCAGAAGACTTTAGAGAACCAGATGCTAAAAACTGGGACCACATTCTCTAACAAGGAAAGGCGAGGACAGAAAAAGACAGATAAAATTTTTCTCCGTTTTTCTCCGCATTTAGCTGTTTCTCACAACAGGTGGTGTGTTCAGATGAAATCAAGACAATAGTTATTGCACCATTAATCATTTTAACTACATGATCGTGGATAACTCTTCCAACCAGAAAAACCTCGACAACTTAGCCTCTTCATGTACCAACACAGAAGAGCCATCAGTATTGTGTCAAAAACACCCTAGAAAAACTTCATCAGGCTCTCGCACCTCCTGGATCGAAGTCTTCTGTTCCAATGTCTCTGCCACTCCGTCTACCAAGCGCTTTCTGGGCCTACCCTCCTCCCTTCTAACAATTTCAAATTATACTTTTTGACTCCAACTCACCGTCCGCTGTCTTCGCTGCATAACCAAACCATCTCTAAAACCAGTGATTCACATTTTCTCTCACGCTAAACCATTTACCATTATTCCACAAATTCTATGCAAATAACTCCTCTCCTCAGCTTCGTACTGCATTTAAATATCATAATAAATACCTAACATAATGCATAGATTAGAGAAGCGTTAGTTCTTTTAATATTATGGATTAACATGGCTCAAAAGACAAGGAAAAATTAAATATATGAAAGGCACTACAACTAAGGGTCTCCAGCATATAATTGCAAGATGAGGCCAATTTTTTTTTAACTGCCCAGGTGGCCTTTATTTTTTCACATTTTAATTCAGCAAACACAAAACAAAAAGAAACAAAAAGAAGGGGGGGAACGAATTTAGATCTTTAAAACAGATTTTTCTATTTATTCAAACATTAATCGCAGCTCCCCAAGTGGGGGTACTGATCCTCTACTACGGAACTCGGGTAATGACAGTGAAAGCTACATCAGGCAGATGTGCAGGCATTGCTACAGAAAAAAAAGAACAAAAAATCTATTAACCCAAAATCGTATAGAGACAAAACTAAATTTACACTCTTTTAACGGTGAATTTGGCCATAACCTTTTAACAATAATTATTGATAAAATCATAAAAAAACAACAGCACTCGCAATAGTTTTAGAAGAAAGACTACCACTACTAAAGCAAAGGCGAACAAGGAAAATTTAACTCCTTGCAAAACACTAGGCACGTTTTGCTCTGACGGGACAAAATAGTGTTCACATTTACACGGACAGCAATAAAGATGATTAAACGAAGAAAATGAAGAAAAGGAGAGAGAGAGAGAGAGAGAGAGAGAGAGAGAGAGAGAGAGAGAGAGAGAGAGAGAGAGAGAGAGGTGGGCACCAGAAGCCGGATCAGGTTACACACAGGAAGTGAAGTATTGGGATACGCGAGACGTGTGGCAAAGTAGGCTTATGTATCAACATCTGACACTGAATATAAAGTTTGACACCCGATCTTCCAGTTTCTCATAAATTATAACCAGATACAAGTGTCTTTGGGGTCATCGCTATATGTAGCTTTGTAAACTTGACTGAAAAGATTCTGGCTCCAAAACCAACCACTGGGATACTGAGCTATTCAGCGTCACTTTGTTAAAACAGTTTTTAAGCAAATGAATAAAAAAAAAAATTAGAAAAAAAACATCTGTCCACTTTTGACTGTTACCTGTGGTAAAATGCAATCCCTATTATTAGACAAAATAATTTTTCGACCAGTGTGTTTGCCACTTATTTCACAGTTACAAAGGGTTCTGCTTGCTTCGTAAATTTCAGAAAAGGCAGCCACGAATTCCCGGAAACTGGTTGATGAAGTGATTTCTTTCATAACACGCTCTGGTTGGATTAGGAAGATTTATTTTGGGAATTGCCTTAAATGGTTCATAACTCCATATTCAGGATGAAATTTATTTTTCATATAAAATACTTATTTACAGTACTAAAAAGAAAGTGTTCCGACATAACGTCATGTTTAATCGTGAACTTTTCAAACTTCTCACGATACCTAAGCAATGAACGACCTTTCCTCATACATAATAACATAGACTCAATTGCAGCGACTGTCCACAACCAACTATGAAGGGATATTAAAACTACAGTAGATATTAAAAATCACAGGGTCATAGACAGCATTAATGAACTAAAATAAGGGCAATCGAAAGTAGATTCCCTTAAAAGAATAACGTTGGACTATAGTACTTCTTTTATGCGCGTAAACTGTTTCAAAATGATTTGTCCTTGAAATTCCTAAGGAAGTTCTCTACCATAAAATTATGCTCACCCCGAAACATTACCTTAGATATAAAAACGGATTGTTTCGTCTCCCGTTAAAAGCTTTATTATTTAACTATGAAAAACCTGACATCTGGATTTCATATACATGAAATCCAGAGGTAGAATTCCGTGACCTATGGAATCATTCAAAATCCAGGTTGAAAATAAAGATTAAATTTTTCTCAGAAAGTCGTGGTAGCATTTCTCTACCGGTCATGAGTTCGAAGCTGGAGAGAGAGAGAGAGAGAGAGAGAGAGAGAGAGAGAGAGAGAGAGAGAGAGAGAGAGAGAGCAGACATTCGCTATTTCATTTGTTCTCAGGATTTCCATTAACGATTTCGGTGAAAATCGGACGCCCCACCCCAAAAAAAATCCACAAATTAAGCTTCATTGCCAAGCTGTCGTATTTCTATCACTTACGTGCCTTATCCACCTATCACCAAAACTAGCAATGAATAATTGGCTTACTTCACGCGCAAGACCTTCTACCTCAGGAGCCACGAGAAAAAAAAAAAAAGACAAAGGAACAGAAAAGAAGAGTGTGGATAATCGCCAAGAAGGCGACAGATATGGTAGAAAGAGAAAAAACCTTTATCCATACTCCAGTTTTCACCTTTTAGTCAATACACGAAGGATCAATCTTTTGGCGGTATAGATATACAAAGTTGTACCCTTTATTATTCTAAAAAAACAAAAGAATAAAAATAAATAAATCTACTTTAAACAACAATGGAAGATAGGGTCCAATCCAGGGTAATAAAGCGTAACAAATATTCAATCGCATAACAACTGCTTCAATTTGTTCCAATGTGTCTCTCGACACGACAAACAATAGAAGATATGCCCTGCCTGTGTTTAGAGAGAGAGAGAGAGAGAGAGAGAGAGAGAGAGAGAGAGAGAGGAGAGAGAGAGCATCAGCCACAAAAATGTACAGAAGGGTACGGTTGAAACGGATACCCAAAGCTCTAAGATGAACGTGAGGTTGAGAAGGATGAGGATTATCGAGTGAAATCTAATACCTTGTAAAACGCCCCAAAAAAGGGGCACTGTATAACACCTGTAACTCTGCTGGTCCTCTCTCTCTCTCTCTCTCTCTCTCTCTCTCTCTCTCTCTCTCTCTCTCTCTCTCTCTCTCTCTCTCTCGTCTAAAACGATTTAGTTGCTATGTCTTCAGCTACAAATTCTCTATTTCTCGTTAGATGTTGCTTTTATTTCACCTTTAACATAATATTTATGGTATCAATCTACAAACTAATTTGTATCTTTGGCTTATTTTTGACTATACAACAACTGTCATTTTATACCCGTATGTCAATGACATACTTTTTCGAAGGCAATTATAAAACTGCTATTTATATAACTGAACTCATTTTTATGTTAAATCTACACATTTTCTACGCAAAGAGTAATCTATGCATATCGAAATACAATCTAAATCGGGGCATTTGTCTCTCAAAACACACACATCGCTGAAAATTTTCCCCAAACTAATGATTTGAAGGCTCTCTCTCTCTCTCTCTCTCTCTCTCTCTCTCTCTCTCTCTCTCTTGTGGATGACTCTCTTCTGGATACACTGTTGTGGATGACAGCTGGGATGAGAGAGAGAGAGAGAGAGAGAGAAGAGAGAAGAGAGAGAGAGAGAGAGAGAGAGAGAATAATGTATTTTGTACTGCGTCAAAATGTATTTCTTCATAACAAATGCAGTGTCTCGGCCAAATATCCCCTCCTCCCTCCCTCCATGCCACTATCCAAAAGAAATTCTCTCTCTCTCTCTCTCTCTCTCTCTCTCTCTCTCTCTCTCTCTCTCTCTCTCTCTAAAGAATCGTAAAGAAATAACACACTCACTGTGACGATACAGTAAATTTTGAGCTCTTTTAATGGTAAATATTCATTATTTCTCCCGTCATAAAACTTAAAACCAGCGGCAAATTTCCCATGAGTAAATATCTAATCTTCTAGCAAAAAGAAAGTCGACTTATTTCTTTCATAACCTCCTCAGCTTAACTTTCGTCTTCTCTAAAACTCGATGAAGCGTGTGTTTCTTTTCGTCTTACATTTTCAACTACATTTCACTCTTATTTACTCTGCTGAATCAAGTGCCTTGGCTCCTGGGCTTCATTTCCTTTCTTCTTTCAACTCCTACACCTAATTTTCTTCCTTTTTTTTTTTATTAATTTTCTTTCTTTATATCTTTTTTTTTACCCTTCGGCTAAATTATCTTCTCCACCCAAACCCCTATGCATTTGCATATTTTGCCTTAACGCCCACGCCCCATAATTTCTAAGTTAAAAAACTATCTAGCAAGAGCCCGAAGCTTTTTAATGGCCCTAATTAAACTTCTTAATCAAAGACTCAATTAAAATTCACCGGGAGAAGGAAAGAAATCTCCGTCCGTGAAAATCAAGAAGGATAACGACTGATAAACGACGGGTTTTTCCTTTCAGTCTTGCGCCCCAATTTCGGACAGAAATCAACTGATTCCGTGAAGGAAAACGTTGTCTTTAGTAAGATTACCTATCGAAAGCAATAATTATTATTGTTTTTATCATTAATAAGGTGCAGTAAGTAGTAATGGTTCAATCAGCACTAATCACATCCACAACAATAAAAGAAAATCTTAATTACAGCGAAATGTTCCATACTACCCTTATCAGCCGGGTTCCATACCCTCCATAAATTTTTATTATCATTCCTTAAGACTGGCACAAAACCCCTCTCATCGGCATCCGCCTCTCCCTACACAGTTTGAGTATCGTAAAGTTCCTCAGTATATACACCCACACCCACTCACACTCAAGTATACATACATATGTACATACCGTATGTGTGTGTGTGTGTGTGTATATGTATATATATATATATATATATATATATATATATATATATATATATATATATATATATACATAATATATACACACACACGTTGTTGTTTCACCTGCCTGACAACACTTCAGCCTTTCATTTAATTATGCAAGAGGTCAACCAGCAGACTGTCTGCCCACCCTTCAAACACTGCACCACTCAACTCCTATCTTAACCAAGCCCTGGCAATTTTAGCTATGAAGACCCTTCCTTTCAAACACCCCTTTCACAAAACCTAGTCAGCACTTTCTCTCTCTTTCTCTGCTCTTCTACCCCATTATTATTATTATTATTACTAATATTATTATTATTATTATTATTATTATTATTATTATTTAAATGAAACCTGTTTACATGAACAAGCCCACAGGCGCCATTGGCTTGAAATTCAAGCTTCCAAAGAATTGGTGTTCATTAGGAAGAAGTAAGAGGAAGTGAAATACAGAAAGAAGAGATCCCACTTATGAAAAAAGAAAAAATAAATAAATAGATCAAAATGTATTAAAATGGGAGAAGAATCGTATTACGGTAGTAACGCACTTCCAACCACTTATCTTCCTCCACTCTCTTCATGACAACTAATTCTGATTTTCCACTGCAATTACGGTATCAATCACTTCTCTCCCTCTACAATTCTCAGTATTTTCGAACTTTTAAATTACTCCCTCCATCGATACGGGACCGCGTTCTCTTCCATAACCTCTTATTTGCATTTTTTGGGTGTTTTATTCATTCGTTAGTCTTTTTCAATGTACTGTTTTCTATTTGTGAATCGCTTGACCATTTCAGCCATAACTTTCAATTTATGTGGAATATTTCTAAAAATCTTTCATACAACCTTACTCTCCTTATATATATATATATATATATATATATATATATATATATATATATATATATATATATATATATATATATATATATATACATACACATATATATATACATACATATACACATACATACATGCATACATACATACATATATATATATATATATATGTATATATATATATATATATATATATATATATATATATATATATATATATATGTATATATATGAAAATGTGTAGTGGATATTAAAGTGTAGCTTTCTGTTGTATGAATCGTTAAATAGTCATATAAATATATAAATATGTGTGTGTGTGTTTGAGTGTGAGAGAGAGATAAATATGTGTGTGTGTTTGAGAGAGAGAGAGAGAGAGAGAGAGAGAGAGAGAGAGAGAATGAAACCCTTCAAGAACAAAACACTCCTCCAATTTCTGCTGAACTTTCGTGATTTATAAACTATAATTTTTAAGGATTACAAACCCTGGCCCTGATAAAGCTGCAAGAGGAATTCGACCCCAAATCGAATCGCGGAGGTTGAAGACTAACTTGGGTAAACCTACTGATAATCCCCCAAAAGCAGCAAACAATTGATAGTTTCCTTGTTTCCCGATACTCGGAGAGTTCATGCACACGATAATAGTTTTGATAGGGAACGGGATCCTAATAAAATATGCCAAGATTCGAAATAATTTTGGGTCAATTTCCTCTCAAATTTAAATGCTTTTATTCCTACAATTCCAAGTACCAAGAAAACTTCCTTTGAACTTTCACTTTCAAAGACAAATTACATGAGCCTTTTTTCAGATCTATTACATAAAACACTAACACCATTTTCACCCTCCACTTCTTTTCCTTATGTATGTGATGCTCCATCTCCTTCAACTTATTACTTTGTTCCAAGAGACGGAAAACGAAAAAGACTAATTTTTGTTCTGCTTTTCCTTTGATTAAACACACAGTATTTTTGTATGTTTTTCCTTTGATTGAAAACAGAATCATCTTTATTATTATTATTTTTTTTATTACCAGCCATTTACTCATGATATTTTCCCTACCCTCCTCACCCATCGCAATATACTTATCCATTAATTTCTCACTTACCATTCTACTTATCCCCCCCCTTCCCCCCACTTATCCAAGCAAGCCCCACCCTCCCACAGCACTTAGCCTTCTCCCTCCCCAAAGACGTCCCGATGGTGTCGATCTAATCGGACCTTACAACAAAAGTTTGGCAGATCCATTAAGACACTGGAATCCCTACCATTAGACACAATTCCCCTCCTCAATATTGCTCAACGTCTCGCCAGTTAGGGGTATATGAGGCAACAGTGCCCAATAAGGGGATCTGGGACGAGAGTCATATCAGCGACTAAACTAAGCAAATATAATCAAGTCTCTCTCTCTCTCTCTCTCTCTCTCTCTCTCTCTCTCTCTCTCTCTCTCTCTCTCTCTCTCTCTCTCTCACACACAAATATAAATACAGTTTCCTTCTACCTTGAAACATTTGCACGGCATTACAAATGGCAGTTATTCATTGTGATTTCATGTTTTCTGTTACTCCTTTTACAATTATTTATGTATGTATACACACACGTATATATATAATATATATACTGTATATATACACACATATTTAATATATATGAATATACACGCACTTTTGCACAAGAATAAAGTTAACAAAAAATCACAATGAATAACAGCCGCTTTCAATGCCAATAAAGAAAAAAAAAATAATTAGACCTCGCCTCTTAATATGGGGTAATACACACTTCTTAATGAGGCTTTTCGCGCCCAAGCTGCAATAATCCTCGATCGACGACTCGGATTACTCAAGCGAACCTGGAGAGGCAAAAGGGGGAAATCTTAATCCCTACCGATACTTCATTATTCAATTAAATGATGTGCCTTCTGTCACTCCTTACAGGAAGGAATAAATGGCTCTTTGGCCTTCTCTCACTCCTTGCAGGAAGGAATAAATGGCTCTCTGAAGTCGAGGCGAGAACCATTGAGGGAACATTATACGGGTATGGAGGTGCGATTTTCATAGATTGAACGATCACATAAAATTAAATCATTCGAATGTCCACGGAACAGATCTGAAGGAGTCAGAAGGAAAAATAAAATTCTAATTTAATGTTGGTTGTGTTGAAAATGAAGATTATCACAATAACTTTTCATCGATTAGCCTAAAGTTCTCGAGGAATTTTTAAAACTACGTAAAACAACACAGAATTCTCATCAGCAGGACGTCGACCTCTTCCTTATACATTGTCCTGTTAACTTCCATCGTACACTGAAGAACTCAAAATCTTTCTTTCTAACATTTATGCCAACCAATTAACCGTGCACATTCTTAGCCACCCTTAATTTCTTTCTCCACATGGCCAAATCATCTGGAACGCACTCCAAGCCATATCTCTATCAGCCCTAAGGTTCTTGCTAAATCTTGGGCTTACCTCTATTCCTCGCAATTTTTACAGCTTCCACAATTCTCATTTCATTCACATTCGTAAACATCCACCCAACTTTACGCTAAATAAATTACTGTTGCCGCCATACAATAACACCCATACACTCTCATGAACTTACACTTTCAGATTCTTTCCTCAATACCATTCTTAAAAATCTGTCATTACCTTCTCTATTGCCAACCACTTTTCTCTTACACTTAGACTGTCCCATCTTCATCTGCTCTTGCCCTAAGTTTTCTCATCACTGACATTATATGAAACCCCCACTGAAACAATACATCCTTATTGGAAAAGCTACATTTACATAAAAGAGGTCGTTCTCAGTCAAAATATTCACAAACAAGCTTCACTTCCACTGTACAAATAGTAATCATTCTTACACTGTCTACAATCAATGCCATAACATATCCTGAACACACTATACCAAATCTCTAGTAGGTCCATGAGGACAATGTGTACCACATTCAGTCCTTTACTATTTACCCCTCTCAAAAAAAAAAAAAAAAAAAAACTTACAATCCGCACGCCCTCTTCTCCGTCTAAACTAACACTGTTCTCTCCCAAGAAGATTTAGGTCATCTGTCCCAATTTCTCAAACAAAACTATTCCATACACTTTTCCAGGAATAAGCAAAATGTCAGTATCATCTTTCCACTTCTGCATGCCCCTTATGCAAAGCGACACTGATTCTCTTATTCGTTCCGATGGGATCGTTCCTTCACTGCGGGAAATACCTTACTCACCCTAATCAGCTACTGAATTAATCCTTCATTAAAAGACCGCTTACACACATTCTCTGCCACTCTATTACACTTGCAAAACCATAAAGCAGCTCCCAATTGCAATCTTATGATAATCCAGCTGCCCTCCTATTACAGAATTCTTTCTACCACCCACAATAATAATTTAATATATTCCCAATACACTAACGCTCACATCATTCAGGTTCACCTTTCCTTTGATTTTCAGTGATTCATTTGTTCATCATTTCACCCTCTATCTACTTCCATAAAAATAAGTCATATTTTAAATAAAAACCACTGTACGGTTTGATTAGTATTCCTTAGGGAGTTTGCATGCTAACATAAATATAAAAATTAATTGCTGAAAAGATGAGCAGTCAGAGAGAGAGAGAGAGAGAGAGAGAGAGAGAGAGAGAGAGAGAGAGAGAGAGAGAGAGAATGTATGAGCTCGAAATGTGACATCGGAGGAATGCGCGAGGAGCCGTATATTACAACATACCATACGTGGGGAATGGCATGCAATACAGTATATCGTTTCCATTTCCGTCATAGAGAGAGAGAGAGAGAGAGAGAGAGAGAGAGAGAGAGAGAGAGAGAGAGAGAGAGAGAGAGAGAGTCCAACAGGAATGAGAGCAGCGACGATTCTGATGGAGTGTTGTGTGTGTGTGTGTGTGTGTGTGTGTGTGTGTGTGTGTGTGTGTGTGTGTGTGTGTAAGCGTGTGCGTGACGATTTCAGATGATGGATTCGGGTCTCTAAGTACGAAAGTGTGAGAGCACGTCCCAAACTCCACTGCAAGCGCAACACCATCAGCTGAATACCCGGAAGTTCCTGCAAGTGATACACAGTTGGGAGGCTTCATGAGACTTAATATTAAATCTTCTCGAAACCAACACCACGTTGCGGGCCCGAGTTTGTTTCAGGGAAACAAGGCAAGCCTAAACATGTGCACACAACTTGTAGAAGTGCTTCAGAGAACGCAATGATGTCCATATAAGACATTCACCTAAATGCACTTGTAAACACATATATACATATAAACATTCAATACTTTATCTTATGTACCTTGTGACTTATGTAGTGTGTGTGTGTGTGTGTGTGTGTGTGTGTGTGTGTGTGTGTGTGTGTGTGTGTGTGTGTGTGCGCGCGCGTGCGTGCAAGTCTAGTACAAGGAAGCTTTACGACAATGAAAAATATTCCCATAATTCTGGAGAATCAGTCATCACATGACACTTAGAGCGTATGCACTGTATAATGGATATGATTTATTTACGATACCAAAATACGTTCACTTGTAGCTCAAACCTTAAAAAGGTGTGTATAAATTTACTATTAAAACTATTCCCCCTAATAATAATCATCCAAACACCGCTGACATCTCAGACGAGTAAAAATCGAAATCCCACTATTATACAGTCCCAACGCATCAATGCTAAATCATTTACCTTATATTATTGTAGTGGTGTGTGTGTGTGTGTGTGTGTTTGTGTGTGTGTGTGTGTGTGTGTGTGTTTTAAGAGTGAGAACAGAACCATTACACGAGTGAAATTCAGGACGCCGTTAACCAATTATAAGAAGAAAAAAAGAAACAATAACAAATTAAAGTTTGGGAGCCAGCAGGACTTGGAATGCAAACCAGGACAGGAGTTCCAGTGTAGGAATGTGGGGAAGAGGAACAGTCGATACAATGGCTCCCATGGTGGGAAATATGGGAAAACCAGAATCTGCCACGTGCTGAGCAGCTTTAAGCAAAATAGCCAATGGTATAAATTAGACTAACAACTCTTCACACAAAAAAAAAAAAAAAAAAAAAAAAACATATCGCTTATTGTTTCGATTTTTTCCAAATGAATGAAGACTGCAGCTTTTGATTTCAACTCAGAAATGAAAGAAGGGTTTCTCCGGTGACTATGGCGAAAACTTCAGGCAATGATGAATATGCAACGCAAAAACCAAGCCAACTTTACATAGATATTAACAGCCAGGCAAATGTGCATAATAACTGCACAGACGAAGAGCTATAGAGCCACTGTAACTTTTACTGACACACCTCAAAACTGAGAATTCCTTCACGCAAGGAAGCAACCAAATTTAAAACTTCTGACTTCGATTAAGCCTATTATCGTTGCAAACTTTTGCTTAATATTCTACGGTGTTAACTTGAAAACTATGAGTTCGATACATGCATTTCAAAACAAAAGTTTTCAAATACAAACTTCAAGAATATCTAGTTACCAATATCAGCGGTTCCATAAGAAATATTTGCCAAATACGTATATGAAAATGGTAAATGATCAATGACAGTAACAAGAATAGCCTGAAAAGAAAAACAGCTTTCTAACAACAATATAGGTACCGGCGTGAGTCCATCCTTAAACAACTAATATTTCAGGCGGCTTAAAAATAAGGGTGGGGGGTTGGGGAATCTCACGCTTTCTTATTGAACCTCTTAAATGAAACAAATTCAAAAACAATAAGAATTTCCATCCCAAAACAATTCATTCACCGCCAGTCCCCGGTCCCTCTGGAACGCCAAGAAATAAGAGACCGAAAGGACTGATTCTAAATTCCAGTGTCTGAGGACGAAGGCGTAAAGAAGCAGGGCCAGGAAAAAAAAATGAGGGCAAGGGGGTTTAAGCTGGGGGGCTAAGAGAGTTCCTGAGGAGATGCGTATGTACATGAAACCGTAAAATTTCTCTCTCTCTCTCTCTCTCTCTCTCTGGCCAGTTATTTCTTAACCTCTCCAGTTTCACTGTAGATATCCAACTGTAGAATTACACCAAGCCAACAAGCAACAAAGCAGGCAACGTTTTTAGTCCACAACTAACACATTCTCTCTCTCTCTCTCTCTCTCTCTCTCTCTCTCTCTCTCTCTCTTCTCTCTCTCTCTGCTGCAAATTAAACTGCAAAACCTTGTTGGCCCAGCGTTCGACTCTCCAGCCGGCCAATGAAGGATTAGAGGAATTTATTTCTGGTGATAGAAATTCATTTCTCGTCATAATATGTTTCCACAATAAGCTGTCCCCCGTTGCTAGGTAACCAGTTGGTTTTTAGCCAGGTAAAATAAATCTAATCCTTCAGGCCAGCCCTAAGAGAGCTGTTAATCAGCTCAGTGGTCTGGTTAAACTAAGACATACTTATACTGAAAACCTGAATCTCATTGATATTAAACCTATAAATCCATTACTGTATCACCTTGTAACCTTCTACAAAATGTACACATATTTGGAAAAACATGTGCGACGTTCATCTTAATTATAATGGACAGACAACTAATCTCGTTTACTCTGCCTTAACTAGGGGTAAAAAAAATCGTTAAATTCATCTTCAATTTCGCTAGCCCCCTTCCCATGTATTTCAAAGGCGGTAGCTAACTATCATGCTATTTCAGTACAGGCTATTAACTCTCATACCTGTAGGTCAATGAGAGTGGTCATTTCTCAGGGTATTTTCCAGAGAGGTTACCAATTCCCACACCTAGAACTGATGAAGCCAGGAACTACCTACGTGCTCGCCTCTCCCGTGGCCTGTAAATCGTTATGACAGCTAACTACTCCCACCCTCGATATTCGGAAGTGACTCGCAGACTAAATACAATGTGAGGTCAACAAATTAACGCAGATATTATCTTCTTGTATCTTAAATGGGTTCGTCGACCTTCACGTTCGTACAAACAAATGTTTGATCTCTGCTTCAAAGAGGACAGTTGGCTGTTGCCTTCCTCAAAAAAAGAAGCCTCATTAACCTTCCTTTCACGACAGACCGAAATAGATGTCATGGTTAACTAGTACATCCTGTTACGCCTTGAGCAGTTACTTCATTGTATACTATTTTCGAATGCGAACAATTATTAAATGCATGTACAGAGACAAAAAAAATGAAAAATGTAAAAGTAAAAAAGAAAGTGCAAAAGGCCTCAAAAACCTTTAACCCTCTTTTCCCACAAAAGAAAATATGCGGAGATCGACGATGACCTTGAAAAAATGGGGAGAGGATAAAGAAAGGCGCAGAGATTGGGTAGGGGGAGGAGTGTGTCGAAGGGTGGGGGTTGGGGGTTGTTATTTGAAAAACAACTTCACTGTGGTATGTTGACAGACACCAGACATGCCAGCAATGCAGGCCATGGGAGGGCCACGAAATTGTTTCGTGTGGGGGAAGCGGAATGCGAGGATGCTACGCATCCCACTGCAATATGCGGGCAATATATGTTGATTTCCATGTGAAGCCCAGCAACACACGGCCACCTGAATATTCACATAACGCTTGCATATTCACATAAACGCTCACGCACAATCATGCAAACGACAAAGCAAGGCGATGATTCTCGTCCTTGTCTTATCCGCACACACAAACAAAAATTCAAATAAAAGATTTCTTATATCAAAAATGCCTCATGGGAAACATGAATATGATCCACGAAAGCATTCAAGCACAATGACACCCTTACGAACGAAAGAATTAGTATACGTACATAACGAACCAACACATTCATTATTTACATACATACATACATACATACATATATAAAAATGTGCACGCGCGAGCACGCACGTGTACACAACTAAAAAGTTACTGTTAAGAGAGAGAGAGAGAGAGAGAGAGAGAGATGCATCACTACCTCCCTCACGAAATGTACCTAGCGCCCCACCCTAATTCCAACCACAACCCCCTCCCCATCCCCACCCACCCCCCAAAAAAAAGGCCCGGCTAAAACTCACCACCGAAATTGGCAATGGCATTGGTAGTCCCACGATCGATAATCAGATGGAAGGAGAGGAAATTAAAAGGAGGGAAAGCGACAGAAATAGAGAAAATATCAACATCTGATAAAAACCCAAATAAGGAATGATCAGGAAATGAACTCCCGGGGACCAGAGGGCCGGGGGAGGGGGGAAGGAAAGTGAATTTCCACTTTTTATTTTGGGCTGCTTTGAATCTTGCTAATAACGACGATAATGAAATCAATAAACATGATGATGATGATGATGATGATGATAACGGAATAACGGATTCCTTGCATTCCTCGATCATGTTATTACAACTGACAGGTCAACGAATACTTTAAGTTCTAATAAAACAGGAGAGTGGCAACCTTGTCCTCTTGAGTAAAAAGGTAATAATGGTGAGGATAGTGATAGCACGAAAATCACTATGACAAGAAACTCCTAATATTTACAGAAAATACCCTCTTCCAAGACGCACAATGCAACAGTGCTTCTATACAGGTAACCAGTAAATAATCCCCATATTCATCAATGGTTACGTATGTCAGAATGAAAAAATAATTGGCGAGAGAGTCCCCCAGGCAACACATCGCCAAATCTGTATCGATGGCTATCGGAAGTTTATCAACTGGAAGGGGGAACCGATGATTATTTTCATCAAGATGCCCATTTCTGAGAAATGCTGCCAACACAGACAGTCGGGCACGACAAAAACACAGCCTCCTTCTAACTAGCTAGGAGAACGTCATAAGAGATCATTTTAAAATTGCAGCACCAAAGGTGATAGTTCTACACATTAATACCTGTCTCATATCTATGAATATGCTATAGATAAATCAAGGAAACTACAGATTACATAAAAAATCTACAAATATAAACAATCGAAATTAAACTATTGGACACAAGCAAAAATCCTGAAAAAGGGGGCGCTATCACTGAACTAGAGTTAAATTGATAAGAAAATTACCGCAATCCATTCAGTGGTTTTTGATGGATGCAGTGTTGTTATCCTCTCATGTGTAAAGGCACAGAAGTGATGTATGTGGTGCAATGGAATGTTCTTTCCCCTAGTATGGTAAAACCGTGTTCTCAATATATAAACTCACTGTTCTATTGTTCTTCCAATTTTACAGACCTGATCTTCGAAACTCGAAAAGTTCCTCACGGTCAAATTCAGGAGAATTATAAATGGAAATACTGCAGAATCACTAATTCTAACAATGCCACACCACATATCTGGCGACATCGACAGTCTAATGGAACATACATACACTCACATGACAACAGTAATGGAATATACACATATACAGCAATCACTTAATAATACTGCAATGAAGAGGTAAACCTGTTGAGACACCACAGCTGCCTCCTAGCGTAAATGAAAGATAAGCATTAGAATGAATAGGAAATGAGGCGTGGATAAACCCTTCGAGCGTGAATTGCAGAGAGAGAGAGAGAGAGAGAGAGAGAGAGAGAGAGAGAGATGCCTCGGAAGCCATTACATGGAATACATACATCACCTTCAAGGTTTAATCACCTTCAAGGTTTAATAAGATCAAGTCTTTATCAAGCTACCTGTTACGAGTGTATTATATATTTCCGTAAGCATTAGCAGAATTCTCTTCGTCGATTAGACAACTGTCTAGGCCCTAGGGGCAACGAAAACGAATGCCAATAATTGACAGTAAAATGAACAATTAATTTCTATACCCCTGGGAAAACTCGAAACTCTACACTTCATTCAGAATACTTCTCCTACCGAAAAAACATAATAGTTAGCTACCGCCTTTGAAATACATGGGGGGTGTGAAACTGAAGACCAACGTATTTTTAGACTCACAGGTAAGGTACAGTAACAAGATTAGTTGTCCGTCTATTATAATTAAGATGGCTGTCGCACATGTTTTGCCAAATATGTGTACATTTTGTTGAAGGCTATAAGGTGAGATGCTTTAATGAATTTACAGAATTCATATTAACGAGATTCAGGTTTATGTACCGCAGTGAGAGAGAGAGAGAGAGAGAGAGAGAGAGAGAGAAGTCTCAGATACAAAATTAAACATTAAAATGCACACTGTTCTTTCAGAAAAATAATAACTCACGGCTACAGGCAAAGTGCTACAGCCTTATTGAAAATGCACCAGCAGTAACAAAAATCACATCCGGGGAACCCTTGTCAACAAAGCTACTGATCTACAATCTACATGATCAATTTCATCCCGAAAAGAGTTTTGTGGATTTTCTGGTTATTTCACCATGCAGGTCAGTTCAAGTTCGACTTCTGCAGATAAGAAAAATAAGGAACTATATTCATTAATTATCATTATATATATATATATATATATATATATATATATATATATATATATATATATATATATATATATATATATATATATATAAACACACATACACACTATATATATATATATATATATATATATATATATATATATATAATATATATATATATAATATATATATATATATATATATATATATATATATAGTTTATTTCAAAATATGCCCTTTCATTTTATGAGAACGAGGCGGGCACACTGGCCCGTTCAAGGTTAACTAATTGCAGAATAAGAAAATACAGGCAATTATACGGAAACATATTCTATCCACTGTCATTACTTAAACATTTAGCTAGAAGAAAAGAAAATATAAGTATGTATTCCATTAACTGTCTTTTTTCTTAATATTCTGGCTGCAGAACAGAAAATAGGAGTAAGTATAGGGGCACATAGTAAGTAAATTTCCACAGAATTTTTTGTGATCCTAAACTGTCATATAAAAGCTACGACGTCAAAGGAATCAAGAAACACGATGACCTTCGCCGCTGCTTCAAAGACATAAGGCACACAGCCCGACCACCCACCCACCCCCTCCTTTCGCAGGGAGGCCGATTAACGCCTATTGATTTGCGGCGATGCGAGTGAGTGGGCCGGTCGCTACTTTTAGGTAACTTTTAAACTGTGCTTCTTTAAAGCTCGGTCGCAACTCATTTGCCAGGTGGAATCGCGCTAGCCGAGAGCATGAACGTCTGCTCTTCCAAGAGGTCGTGATGGTAATTGGTGCACGTTTTAAGGATGGCTGGTCTCATACTTTTAGGATGGACAGCCCAGTCATTTTAGGGATGGTTACTCTCGTACTTTTATGGATGGATAGTACTGTATTTTTAAGGATGGATGGCCTCGTCATTTTAGGGATGGCTATTCCCGTCAGCCCTGGGAGAGCTGTTAATCAGCTCAGTGGTCTGGTTAAACCAAGATATACCTACTTACTCTAAGGATGGATAGTCTCGTACTTTTAGAAGATGGATAGTCTCGTCATTCTAGGGATGGATAGTCTCGCACTTTTAAGGATGGATAGTCTCGTCATTTTAGGGATGGATAGTCCCGCACTTTTAAGAATGGACAGTCTCGTCATTTTAGGGATGGATAGTCTCGCACTTTAAGGATGGATAGTCTCGTCATTTTAGGGATGGCTATTCTCGTCATTTTAGGGATGGATAGTCTCTCACCTTTAAGGATGGATAGTCTCGTCATTTTAGGGATGGTTATTCCCGTCCTTCTAAGGATGGGTAGTCTCGTAATTTTAAGGATGGATAGTCTCGTCGTTTTAGGGATGCATAGTCTCACACTTTTAAGGATGGATAGCCTCATCATCTTAGGGATAGTTAGTCTCGTACTTTCAAGGATAGACAGTCTCGTAGTTTCTATGATAGATAGTCTCATACCTTTAAGAATAGATAAACTCGTCATTTTATGGATGATTAGTCTCTTTTCGTAATTACGGATGGATTCTCCCGTATTTTTAAGGATGGCTAGTCTCCGTCATTTGAAGGATGGGTAGTCCTGCACTTTTAATAATGGACAGTCTCGTCATTTTTAGAAAGGATATTCTCGTATTTTCAAGATAGGATATTCTAGCCATTTTAGCGATGGATGGTCTCATATTACTAAGGATGGTTAGTTTCGTACTTTTAAGGATGGATAGCCTCGTACTTCTAAGGATAGATAGTCTCATCATTTTAAGGATGGATAGTTTCGTAATTTTAATAATGGGCAGTCTCGTAATTTTAGAGATTGATAGTCTCGTACACCTTTCAAGGATGGATTGACTCAAACTTCAACTTATCGAAATTAAGTGCAAAACAAGATCTTCATACACTGTCCCGTAACTCACCAATCAACCTGTACCTTCGTTAGGGCCAAAGACCATTTCTGAATGTCTGTTTGAATCAGATCAATTTTAATCGCAACATTATTGCGCTGTAGGACATGTGTTTTAAGATATGAAGTTTAAATAACTTACTAGAGATTTATTAACAGGAAAAACTCTAAATTCAACATGACAAACACTAAACGAAAAGTTCGGTAATCAAACAAATAAACGAGTAACCAATGACATTCTGTACAAGAATTATATTCTAATTCACTAATTACGAATCTAACCAAGGAACATGTGACTACTCCCTCGGAGGAATAAAAAAAAAATACGAGAGAGAGAGAGAGAGAGAGAGAGAGAGAGAGAGAGAGCGGATCATAAGTTCCTCCTCACCTTAGCTTGAGTGAGACGGAACAAAACCAGTTGCCATGCTGAATAAGAAAGTATTAATTCAAAAGTCAGGAGGCGTAAATGAACTAGAATGAAAAAAAAATGGGGCTAGTCGACTTCCTATCTTTGTGGCCGCTGCTCTCTCTATTAAGCTGGCGGACAAACAGGTTAATCTTACTCTTAACCAAACTCATTTCTAACAGATTCGCTTGTCCATTAACTAAAACGTTCTTAAGCACAATGTACACATTTTTAAAGGATCATTTTCTTGCTGTATAGAAGATTAGAGTACTTCTTTCCTAAGTAAACCAAGGGCTGCAATCAAGCGAGAAATGTCACCATAACTTGCACCTGCTCTGTCCAGTATAATATAGCACAGGTTTGCATGCGGAGAGCCAAAAAGCGGTATTCGTCACGCTCGTACCTGTTGCTACAACAAATCAATTTCCTTTCTTCAAATCCCAGGTTTAGGGAATAGATGAGCAATAACACTCATAAACGAAATAAGGGTAAATTAGGGTTCCTCATGATTTGGTCGACTCATTTTGTGAAGAACGCAAGAATTTCTGATGTCACTCAGAATTTTTTAAAGAAAGAGTGGAACTCCTTACCAAAAACGCCTAAGATGATTACGTCCACTATCAACAATGTTACCTTTATTAATATATATATTTTTTTCAGTGGAGGTCAACGCCACAGGGCACAACATCCTTCTTTACTCTTATTATAAACAAAAAATCACCCCCTTTTCTCTCTTTCTTCAGTTTAAATCCGTTCAAAATGTAGGACTATGTATGCTGATATCAAAACCAAAATGCAAAGATAAAAATTCTGAACCAGCAACCCTTCAGAAAAAAGAAAGAAAATTCTAGGCACGCCAATTACATTGCAGACATACAATCAGAAACACGATGCGAAGCCTCGGGTGTGTGGGCGAAGGCTGAGATACAGGTAGAAATATGAGGCAGAACCTCCCGGAATAGATTTGAGTCTAAACCTCATTTTTAAGGGCATTATGATGCCGGCAAACCCCCTCCCCATTCCCTTAAAACACACACACACACACACACACAAAAATGCTAAATAAAAAAAAAAAAATATATATATATACCGATTCTTGAGATTTAGGTTTCAATACGAAGTTCAATAACTTCAGCCAACATCATGCGTTGTAAGAAAAACGCCTGTATCGTATTCATGCCGCCGATCACATCACCACGAATTTATTGAAACAGGTAGCAAATACTCAAGATGAGTGGAGTGAAGTGACAGGAACACCGGGATACTTTCAACTACAAATTAACAATATGTTATGTTAACTATTTATCTTTAGGCCAATCTTCACACTTCTTGTTTGAGTAAAACTATGCCTATATTTTCCCTGCCTTGCAACGTCAACGTGATCGAACAAAACTAATCTCCAAGCTGAATGAGACGGGTATATTAATTTAAAAGTAGAAGGGAAGAGAGAAGCATTATTGTAAATGTTGGACAGACTACAAGATATTTCCCCGTAGAGTCCTTAGCAACCCTACTTTATCTAGAGCTGTTTTATCTTCAGTATCAAGCCGTTTGCCTTAACAGGGGGTGGCTCCAGAGAGAAAAACAAGCAATGGTCACAGCGTTTTCTAGGTCCAATCTTTGCCACTCGTAGCTTTTTCCTTTGCTTTCAAACTTCTCAAATACTTAAACAATCACTTGATTCGGAATCCTTATCTGGACACCGCCCCCACCCCTTCTGTTCATCTCCATAAATCCTTCTGTTATCTGTCTTACTTTTTCAATCACAACTCTACCATGCAGCTTCCTTGGCAAGAATAATGGTATGCCCCTTAAAAAGCTTAGTTTCCTCTATTAATTTTACCTTTATCCAATACGTAATCATGGACCAGTGATTAGGACGTTTACTCATCGATGAAAGGGCCAAGATTCAATTCACGAGAAAGACGGATGGCTTTGGGAATTCTTCTGTGAAAATGTTATTAACCTATGCACTACATTATGTACTTGGTTGTTAGTCAACTGAGGTAGGTGGCATGGGACCAGTAATCTCATCTAAAAAGACTTATTGAGAACTATAAGGTACACCCCTAAAACCACCCTCTCTGGGGAAAGGTATAAAATCCACTCCCACGACTATTAAAAAAAAATCTCATCAAGGGAAAGAAAAAGCGGGCGATGGAAATGTGCAGACTTTCATCCCAGCTTTACAATTTCGAATGACAGGAAGCAATAAAATAGTCGTTCTGGTCGCCGTCGGTAGTAATGTCATTTCTCTGTTGAAACTTACACTTGCGCAACTGCAAATCGCGAGAGAGAGAGAGAGAGAGAGAGAGAGAGAGAGAGAGAGAGAGAGAGAGAGTGTTTCTTTCCAAAAAAGCGGATTCTCGTTTGCAGGATGATTAATCTATAAAAAAAAAAGGATGGAAAACAAAGCTTTGCGTAACGCATTGCTTCCGCAGACAAATACTGCTCAGGATATCCGCCAGAAATAACAAAGAAAAATCGATGGTCCTCCGTTTCAAATAAATACCTCTTTTTCTCTCTCTCAAAGTGCAATTTCACAAATGTGACAAAAATCCCTCATTCCAAGAATATATAACGGACATGGGGACAGGAGTGATAAGGGGATGGGAGGGGGGAGTAAAAACTGGGAGCGGGATGGTAGAAAAATGGCAAGAGAAGGTGGGGACATGGGGGATGACAAAAACAGGGGAGGGGGGACTAGAGAAGACAGGAGACGAGGCACAGTAGATAGAAAGAGAGGGACAGCATACAGACGGGCAGAAAGGGGGAAAATACAAGGGGGGGCACAAAGAAGGTACCAAAGATTAGACAGAAAAAGGAGAACCACGGCAGGAGAGAAGACGCAAAAGATAGAATAGAGGATACAGTATGGAAAACAGCTGGAAGACAGAAGACAGAAAAGAACCCGCGAAAGACAGACTAGGGGACACAGTAGACAAAACGACAGAGAAGGTAATGGAGATATAAAACAGAAGGGGGGCACAAAAGCCACAAAAGAAGGCGATTTAAGACAGTTGGGGGGGGGGAGACGGGTGAAGGTGAACAACAGACACCGAGGAATGGGGGAGCGGTATAAAATTAGGGGACAAGAGATAACAAACTTAGAATAGATGGGGCAATAGACAGAAAATGGGATGGGGGCCAAAGACCGTAGACAGGCGGATGATTAGGACAGACCTACAGAACACAAAATACAAAAAAAAGGTGGGGTGAAGTATAAAGAGAAGAAGCAGGTAGGTGGGGAGGAAAGCCAGGAAAGGACGCAGAAAAGACAGGAACAGGAGGAGAGGAGCTAAAGAGATGGAGAGCTAAAGATAGTAAGCTCGAGATTGGCAGGAAAAGATGCTGTGTGAGAGGGAAGGCGACTGTATAGAGAGGCAAGAAAAAAATCTCTTTGTTTCGTCATTTTTTTTTTCAGGATACCTACCACGACCAGCTACCTGAAAATTTTCTTGTGAGGGACAAAAATGCGGCTAAGACTCATTACAGCTAATGTACGTTGCAGAAAACAAAGGACAGATATATTCAAAAGACACTGAAAGGCGGGGGTAATAATTAAAAATGATAACAAGGATAAAGGCTTTCCTTGACAGGGTTAAAAAACGACTAAAAAACAAACATAATACTTCGCGTACATGTTATTCACTCAGTGAATTAAAACAGGGATAGGAGTCATTGTAATCTAATTAAAGGAAGACATACACTTGAAAAGAGAAAAAAATAATAAAAAATCCCATCATCAAGGTAATAAAGCGCACACAATTAAAAGATGAAACAGAAAAGACATTTGCCCTTTATGACGCGACATTATATTAAGAGGATTAGGACAAACTAATCCTGCGTAGTATAAAAATTGACCTCTTAAGATCAAGAGAATCTGCAACCTTATAAAAGAGATCATCACCCATTAGACTCTGGCTGTGAATACTCAATTTCGGCTGGAACATGTCCTGCTGAAGGATTTACCTGTCAGGCTTAAAACAAGGTCTCCCTATGCAATACCTGTTCTGGTCCCAATCGAAGAAGTATGACCCTGATTGAACTAGGGGTCAGCAATGCCTAATCCACGAGTATAATTGATAGCAACATGGACACAGCGCCTTCTGGAGAAGAAAGATCCTTTACATGACAGATACCTTGAACATAATGACTTGTTAAAAAGATGCCAAAAGTGTGCTCTACTGGATGAGATACCTGGAATGATGTCGTTACTTAGAAGTTAAAAAACCCAACTGGATATTATTCATCATCACCGTCATAAACCGGATTTGTCTTGGGAGGTCCTCTTATCAGCCGTCTGTCGGTCCCTCAGGCGGTACCCCTTTTACCTGAATAACTAGCTCTACTTCTGAAACGTTATTGGAACTGATGTCATTGATTATAATCTCTCTCTCTCTCTCCCTCTCTCTCCCCTTGATTTTACGCCCACATACACAGTTTTACATCCTGAATGCATTAGGTAACGGTTATGATGACAATTTGGTTATGATTAATTTTGATTTACAATCTGGGGCTGCAACCACTATGGTCGCTGACGTTGAGGTAGTGGTTTAACTAACAAACAGGAGTGATGGAGGGGAGGGAGCAGACGGTACCATCTTTGGTGGAGCTATTTCTACTTGAGTGTAAGAATACTTGAGAGAGAGAGAGAGAGAGAGAGAGAGAGAGAGAGAGAGAGAGAGAGAGAGGAATATGCAATTTACTGACGAATCACTATCTTAAAACCTACAAACAGCAACAACTGGCTACAAAACGTAAAGCTATAATGAACTGCCCAGACATGGGCCCCAATATACCAAAAATTTCATATAAAAATCGGGAGCAGAACGAGCTACAATGAAGCAGCAGCAAGAGAAAAGCTTCCTCTGTACAATACTAATACAAAACATCACCTGATAATGATCGCAACCTCTATTTGCGACCATAACTGACGCGTGTTTAGAGATACTCATCAATACCTGCACATCACTTATAAACTATCGAAGAGACCATGATTATTACATCGCCTGCAGGGTTCACAGTTGGGACTACGTTGAGAAATTAACACTGATATCAATGGAAAGATCAACAGAGTCCTGTTAGATCACCAGAAATTAGCTACCAACAAGCAGCATTACAATATTCAAGCTCCTCTCCCACTACTCTATATAATATTCAATGGGTGGGTATCTCTACTAAAACTGACTACTAAAATTTACGGGTAATGAAATGCACGTTCGCTGAAAGGATTTACCTTTAAATCCAAAAAGAAAATTGGTGGAAGAAATGTTGACGGAGTTGAACAGCTAGATGGAAAGAGACAAAATGTAACGGATGATAAGTAAAAGGGAGAGAGCATTGAGGCAGGGAGAACAAAGGAATGCTATACTGTAAGAATCATCAGCACCGTCTACAGTGTGCCGTGAAAGCTATACTTCAAGCAGTACCCATTACTGGGTAACGCCGGCTGCTAGCAGCAATGCAGAGCGGTAACCACGGCTATTAAAAAGTAGTTCATGTTGATAATGCGCCAAGCAAACGAACAATGAAGCGACGCCTATGAGCGTGACTGCGCCTGGCTCTTAAAATGCAGTCGCAGTGTGCAATGATCGTTCGAGAAGGCAAAATCCGTGCAATGACAAGACTTAAAGGAGAAAGTATCATATTTAACCAGACGAACAATGGCGATTTTCCAGGTGCTCTTTACACTCTCACTAGTATTCGAGACTAACATCTCAGCAAAAGCAAAACGGTGAGATCTGTCAAACTAAGATGTTCACGGGCACGAACAAATACACACATACACACACATACCGTGTATATGTATATGTATATGTATATATATATATATATATATATATATATATATATATATATATATATATATATATATTCTAGCTCCTAAAAACACAGTATTGTTCGAAATCCTAATAATAAAATATTCGCCTACTAAAGCAGGTTAGAAACACACGCACACACATATATACATATAAAATATGTATATGTTTATGTATGAGTGAGTTTTCTAGCCTACTTTTTGTAAGAGAATATTTAGAGAGAGAGAGAGAGAGAGAGAGAGAGAGAGAGAGAGAGAGAGAGAGAGAGAGAGAGAGAGAGAGAGAGAGAGAGAGAGAGAGACTATGATCTCTTTTAGTTGATAAGATATTAGAAATGTATTTTCCATCCGGAACAGAAAAATAGTCAAGACCCACCCCAAGATAAGAAGAGTGCAACTTCACTCAGCAATACTGTTCCTCTTCTAATCAGCGTAATGAAGACTCCAGGTAAAGGATGCTTACAAATAGGAGCCCCCCTTCACCCATGGGTATTACATGTACTTATTCCGATGAGGATTCAAATGATTATAAGACATCTGGAAGACTTACATGAATTTATGCAAATTTTTGCTGGAAATGTGATTTCTTGCCCTATCAGCACATCATAAATTCTTGACTGATTTATGCACAGTGGAGTGAGTCGCAAAGAACTTGGTTACCGACGGAAGCGATCAATACGTTTTTAGTAAAAAGTGAAAAAAAGCCTTTTTCAATTTTTTCTTCAATCCAAACATGCTTTACAAAAATTATGAAATTTGGTTAGGAAAAAATTAATATACGCTATTTACACTTCGGAAATTCGATTTCTTAATAAACTTGAAAATTCCAGTTGTGAAGTGGACAAAATGTAGCTGGATTTATAAGATACTTTATAAGAGATGGAAATTCAAGAAAAGTGGGAAGGAAACATACTTCCATGGCAAGTAATTATTCTTGTGTACGTGCATAAGAACCCTTACTTCCGAAATGATGATAAAACTCGGATGAAAACCTGCACCCCATATGTAAAAGAAATAATTATCTTTAGTTGGGATTGCTTCTTTCGTTCGACGGTCAAGCTTTGAAATTCTCCTACTTTTTAGCTTTCTGTCCGCCCTCAGATCTTAAAAACTACTGAGGCTAGAGGGCTGCAAATTGGTATGTTGATCATCCACCCTTCAATCATTAAACTTACTAAATTGCAGTCCTCTAGCCTCAGTAGTTTTTATTTTACTTAAGGTTAAAGTTAGTCATAATCATGCCTCTAAAAACGATAAAGCCCAGGCCACCACCGGACCGTGGTTAAAGTTTCATGGACCGCGGCTCATACAACATTATACCGAGACAACCGAAAGATAGATCTATTTTCGGTGGCCTTGATTATACGAAGTACAGAAAACTCGACTGCGCCGAAGAAACTTCGGCGCGTTCTTTACCTGTTTCTTTTTACCATAAATATTATAAACTTTTGAGAAGATCAATCCCAGTCTTTGTAATAGTATCACAGCTGAACCTCTTTTTCTTTTTTTCATTCTAAAACGAATATTCAGTTGCCTTTACCTGCAGACACACTTGAAACAAAATGACAAATAGCCATTAACAAAGAACATAATAATAACTAGGCCTATTC